>NC_088419.1:29565603-29865603 GCF_034236695.1 Oncorhynchus nerka
CAAAGTGTGAAGGGAAACAATTCATTTTAAATGACTATGAATAATTTAAGTGAATGAATAAGTACCACATTCGGTCCATTATGGAAACAGTGATACCTCTGCTCATTTGGGTAGGCTATAGAGTATTGAAACACAACCAAACATCGCAAATATTTGGCAAGAAAATGATATAGGCCTACACTACTGTGCAAAGAATTACTGCTTTTCTAGTTCTAAAAAACAAGCTTTAATTTCTCTACCAAATAACAACACTACAACCACAGAGAATCACACAATATTCCATTTGTTTATGATTCTTCGTAGATCATATTTCCATTAGAAATGATTTTGTTAAGAATACACAAAATGCACACATCACAAAAGCCATTCACATACAGGTATGTAATGTATATAAACACACAGGCCATGTATTGTATTGCAGCAGGTAAAAATGCAACATTCGCGGACCCGGTTTCCTTGTCCCTGAACAGAAGGTTCACCATGTCTCTGTACAGGATGTGTCATCTCCCCTTCCCACCAGTGAAGAAGAAGCTACTATCGGTGAGACTCTAAGGGCAGATGGGTGAAGAAGAAGACCTGTTGGTCCCGATGACAAACACGAATGTGCTGTGCTGTGTTTCTATGTGCTGTGCCTGAGACAAACTGTGCAAACACTACTGTGTAACCTACTACGGTAGTGGTGATGCTACTGTACTTCTCCAGGACAGGACAGGCTGTAAGTACAGACATTAGCCGGGCAGTGACAGACAAAAGTAGATATGGTGGTCACTGTGACTCATAAAGGACTTTTGACCTATAGAGAACTGTAAACAGTAATGTCCCTTTACATACATTGAGGAGACAATGGGGACTGGAGCTGAAATTCTTCCCTTCCCTTCCCCCCAGACCAGACCCACCGACTGTCCTTCTGACGAAACAGACAAGTTGTGACCCAAAGTGCTATTTTTTGCTGCAAAAGTTGGTTTTTGTGCTAGCTAGTTTGAATTCCAGAAAACAGTCTCTGATATCCGGAGGATGGCTCAAATACTGAGAGTTCTGCTGTTATGAGGTTACCAAGGAGTAGACCATACTGGAAGACAAGAGAGGAGGGAAAAACACAAGATAACAAATCAATGACTGAGACAACAGTACATGATTGGACCAAACGGTAAAAACAAAAAACAATAACTATCAACAGTACCAAAAATGATCCCATTTAAAACTGATCCACTGGAATTAATAAGCATTCAAGTGTATGTTAAAAGCGTTTCAGAAACAACTGATTAATCCATGTGTGGTAAAGTAGTGTGTTCAGTCTTTTTTATGACCCATGTCTGGGTGCCTGCCAGATTCACTGATATTTGTTTGTGTTTCTTTATTTGAAGTTGCAATTAAAAGAGCCCTTTAATGTTCTGCATATAGCCTTCTCAACTACAAAGGATAAACATTTTGCCTATTCAAAACACAAGCAAATAAATAAGCGCAAGAAATTGATGTGAGGCCGCTGCAGTTATGCTTGATTAAGCTTGTCGATAAACCAAATTGAAATATTTCATATTAATTTGGAGAACTGGGCTCGAACTAAGAGGTATGTCTATGTCTTAGCGGGGACAACACTGCTCATGAATTATACGATTTGATGGTTTAATAAAGTAAGGACAGTCCTAGAGTTTTGTTCTTTACAAACTATTAGTCATGTTAGCCTAAAAACATTTAGTGAGCTGCTCAGACAAGCCTAGATCTCCCAGATGCCAATGCTTAACATTTGTTCTTAGCCTTAGGTAAATAAACATCTTCTAAAATAATTCAGCTTCCTAGCTAACTGTACCATAATAGCTTATGTACTGCTTTAACTAATCAGGATCACTTAGCTTCTCCCAAATTGAGAAATGTGCATTCATTCTGGTGTCCTCTGGCCAGTGAGACACTAATCCCTGCTGCTGTGGTGAAGCCTGAGTTCACCTGTCTGTCTGGGTTATCAATATCCATGTTTCCTAATATAATGGACGCACAATACGTATGGTGGCCTGGAGGTGTCATACGCTGGGGACCCAGAGGCAGCTTAGACAGATCATGACCTCCATCATGCCCAGGCTCCATCACCCCTCAGAGCTGTAGCTAGATTAATTAGTAGCCTGTATCTACAAATCGTAGCTCATCACACGATCACTGGGCCTATTCTACCGTACAAACATCTCCATTATTACTCAGCTGTTAGGTGAAAAAAGACTGGTTTAATCACCTGGTCGCTTGATGAAGACCAAATCTGGTCTTCAACACTGCACCAAACAGTAAGACAACAAGCTGAACAACAGCTGAGGAGATGTGTGGAACAGACACTCTCTAGCTACTGGATCTCCCACTTACTGGTACTGTAAAAAAAAACTTCAAGCCCTGTACTTGGAATATACATTCAGTTTGACACTGCATTAACATAACATTATATCATTACATCACATTACGGCATAAGATGTGAATGACATCACATTTCGTCTTTAGACTGCTATTCATGGTAGACAGAGATGCTACATATGTCCTTGCTGTCAGCTTGTCATCTCTCTGTCATTGAGGTTGTTTCAATTCACCCAGTAGCTTGGCTTCCACAGGCAAATATAACATATTCCTCACTGAGGGCTTGTCATAAACATTTATATGGAGCTCTGCTTGCTTATCAGAGCCACGTAGTAATTTCCTATTCCATTATATTTAAACGGCTTTTGGGCTAATGAACCGAAGCAAACCTGGCCATTGTAATTGGGAGGATTAGGCCTCCAGAGTCAATCTTTGATTTCCCATCAATCTGTGAGTGGGAGAGCATTATTCAGCTGATGCTCAATAGCTTCAATAGTGTGTGTGCGCGTGTGTACAGTAAGTGTGTGTGTGTGTGTGTGTGTGTGTGTGTGTGTGTGTGTGTGTGTGTGTGTGTGTGTGTGTGCGTGCAAGGAAGGGTTAGAGATCATGCCAAAGACAAGTGGAGAAGTGGGTGAGAACAAGTTAGGAGTGGTACTTATTAGACAAAGAGGGAAGCATTCATATACAGTTACGTTACATAACATCCATAGCAGGGGTTAAACATCAGGAGAAAATGCACATCTCATCAAGGTTAAACAATGGAGGTCAGTTGTTATATTGGACTCCATATTGGACTACACCAGAGTGACCACCTCCACTGTAACAAACACCAGTAGGTCAGGGGGGACTGAAGTAATGGAGGTCAGAGGTTAGGGGTTAAAGGTTATCTCCCTGAGGAGGCCCATTCTCCATAAAAGGCTGTGTCCATTAGTGTTACAGTATCGCTGAGTGAGGAGAAACAGAGAATGAGAGGGAGAAAGGAGGGGAGAGAGAGAGAAAGAGAGAGAGGGAAAGATTCACAGGGTGGTATGGTGGTGTATGCAGGGGGCAGGGCACCGTGGGGCAGTGAGGGGGTCAGTATCACGAGGTGACAAACCCACTGAAGAGACTCACTACTAGGGGAAGGTCCGGTCCAGTACACGCTACAGGCGAGAGGAGGAGAGTCACATTCAACACTTCTGATTGGTCAATTGAAAAAAACTCTGTGCTTCTGGTGAGAGGTCACGAGTACTCCAGGGACTGTGGGGTCCATTCCATTTCAACTTAGTCAATGAAATTAATGGGTTTATGAAAATGTTTTATTAAAGCGTTTTAGTTTGGGAATTGAAAATTACCCAATCACTACCTGAATTGGCTAAACCGAAATGGAATTGACCCCATCCCTGGTCAAATCAAATCAAATAAATGTTTATTGGTTGCGTACACAGATTTGCAGATGTTATCGCAGGTGCAGCGAAATACTTGTGCTTCTAGCTCCAACAGTGCAGTAATAATACATAGCAATTAAAAACAATATGCACATATCATGCTTGTAAAAGCATGTAAAAGCCTGTACTAAACATCGGAAAAATGTACAAGAGGAATAACAACTATACTCTACTTAGGCTAGATGTACTGTGTATAGTTGATAGTCACTGAGGTGAACAATTACCAAACAACACAGTGGAAAGTGCCCTTCGTCACTCACCAGTAGAGATAGTAGAAGAAAGACAGGACAAAGAAGGACATCTTGCACCAGGCCTCTTTTTGGCAGAACTTGAGTGTGTCCCCGTTCATGACCGATGCTGGGTCGTAGAGGAGCTCCTTAGTGTCTGTGGGGCTGTGGAAGTACCTACCGAATAGGGACACGACACACGAGGGGTAGTTGACCCGTAGAGACGGAGGGACGGAGGGGAGGATGAAAGGAAGAATGGAGAGATGGAGGATGAGTAGGGGGACACATGAAACATCTGACTGTTCATGATTCGTATGATTACGTTGTACATGATTAAAGGTTGTAGGAATTATAATGCATGGTTATGCATATACGTAGGTACAGTGGCTTGCGAAAGTATTCACCCCACTTGGCATTTTTCCTATTTTGGTACCTTACAAACTGGGGAAAAAAAGGGATTTTGGGGGGGGATTGTATCATTTGATTTATACAACATGTGTTGTATGTTGTATGTAAGAAAGATCCTAAATATTTTCTATTGTAAAACAAACAACAAATAAGACAAAAAAACTGAAAACTTGAGCGTAACTATTCACAGAACTACGTAACTATTCACCCCCCACCCCCCCAAAGTCAATACTTTGTAGAACCACCTTTTGCAGTTGCAAGTATCTTGGGGTATGTCTCTATAAGCTTGGCACAGTAGCCACTCGGATTTTGGCCCATTCTTCAAGGCAAAACTGCTCCAGCTCCTTCAAGTTGGATGGGTTCCACTGGTGTACAGCAATCAAGTCATACCACAGATTCTCAATTGGATTGAGGTCTGGGCTTTGACTAGGCCATTCCAAGACATTTAAATGTTTCCCCTTAAACCACTCAACTGTTGCTTTAGCAGTATGCTTAGAGTCATTGTCCTGCTGGAAGGTGATCCTCTGTCCCAGTCTCAAATCTCTGGAAGACTGAAACAGGTTTCCCTCAAGAATTTCCCTGTATTTAGCGCCATCCATCATTCCTTCAATTCTGACCAGTTTCCCAGTCCCTGCTGATGAAAAACATCCCCACAGCATGATGCTGGTATCACCATGCTTCACTGTGGGGATGTTGTTCATGGGGTGATGAGAGGTATTGGGTTTGTGCCAGACATAGTGTTTTCCTTAATGGCCAAAAAGCTCATTTTTTGTCTCCTCTGACCAGAGTACCTTCTTTCATATGTTTGGGGAGTCTCCGACATGCCTTTGACCAAACACCAAACATGTTCGCTTAATTTATTTTCTGGCCACTCTTCTGTAAAGCCCAGCTCCTTGCCTGGTTCGTGAGTTTTGGTGGGCGGCCCTCCCGTGGCAGGTTTGTTGTGGTGCCATATTCTTTCCATTTTTTAATAATGGATTTAATGGTTCTCGGTGAGATGTTCAAAGTTTCTGATCCGTACTTCTCCACAACTTTGTCCCTGGCCTGTTTGGAGAGCGCCTTGGTCTTCATGGTGCCACTTGCTTGGTGGTGCCCCTTGGTTAGTGGCGTTGCAGACTCTGGGGCCTTTCAGAACAGATGTATATATGCTGAGATCATGTGACAGATCATGTGACACTTAGATTGCACACAGGTGGACTTTATTTAACTAATTATGTTTCGTCTCGGTAATTGGTTGCACCAGGTCTTATTTGGGGGCTTCATAGCAAAGGGGGTGAATACATACCCACCCACCACTTTTCCTTTTTTTTTAAACAAGTAATTTTTTTACATTTCACTTCACCAATTTGGACTATTTTGTGTATGTCCAGCACATGAAATTCAAATACAAATCTATTTCAATTACAGATTGTAATGCAAAAAAATAGGAAAAACACCAAGGGGGTGAATACTTTTGCAAGGCACTGTACATGTATTTAATTATGTTAATAGATACATGAACACATGGTTTATAATGATTTACCAATAGTTTGCTAATGACTAACAAACTATTCAGTAATGATTTATAAGTCGTTTGTACTAGACAGACTATTAAATAAATTGTGACAGGGCTTTTGAAATTCATGTAGAACAAGATTGCTGTAAATGAGAATGTGTGAGAGAATGTCTTGCCAGACAGTTTAATGTACCTGATAAAATAAAGGTTAGTCAAAAATAAATAATACAAAATCAGAACCATTCTGCCCATTCCATTTCTACTCATGCACCTTGTAACACCTGAAAAACCCAGCTGAACCTGAATCTCAACCCACTACTACTACTCTTACTACTACCACCTGGTAAGTCACTCCACTAACACATTTGCGTCATATAGTACCTCTACTGTTAGGACAAGCACCACCTGAGACAGTAGTGCCCTATTTCACAGCACACCATAACTAATTGCTGTGGGGTGGCCTATATTTCTACAACACACTGACTGACTCCACCTGATCGTGGGGCTCCACAGCACCTGCGGTAGCGTGAGCTACAGGCACAGAGAGAGGGACCCACATGGAGGTTTGTAGAGAAAGACATCCCTCTCTGTGACAGTGAGGGGGCCATGGTGGGGGATAGGGAGCAGCTGTCTGTACCGTATGTGTGCTAAAGGATGTGTTCAGCTCAAAACACAGAGAGATCGGGATCCCTTCTACTGTACACACACACAAAAAGAAGATTCCTCAAGGTTCTTTTGGAAGGGTGATAGTTCTATGGGGATCCATAATAACCCAAATAAACCTTTGAGCTCTTCAATGGTTCTTTACAGTTCACAAAATGTTTATTTGCTCTTTTAAAATGTTGTGGAGGCAGCTCATTACAATATTTTGGGGTGTGGTTTGCATACAGCTCTTTTTGCGCAAAAGTGAATGAATGTGTCATTCCACTAATGTGTTGTGTTATCCTGTTACTTATTATACTATATTACATGTGAGGCTCCTCAGAGGAGAAAGGTGAGGACCATCCTACTCAGTGAATTTAATAAAATAAAAATTGTGAAACATTACAGAGTTATCCTTCTTAGATAGAACTATACAAAATATATTTGCATCACCAAATAACTGATTAAAACACTGTTTTGCACTAAAGATCTACAGTAGTCTCAACAGCCCTCTGTAGGGTAGCACCATGGTGTACCCCGGAGGACAGCTAGCTTCTGTTCTCATCTGGGTACATTGACTTCAATACAAAACCTGTACAAAACCATGGTTCTTACCCCCCTTCCTTAGACTTACACAGTAATTATGGCGACTTCCGGGGGACATCTTCCTTGCAGCATGAACTGACATGCTGTCCATCCAATCAAAGGATTAGAGAATTAATCTAGTACTGAAATCATAAACTACAGCTAGCTATTACTGTCGTGAATAAAATATGGTGAGTAGCTGGCTCAAAAAGTTTTTTCAAAAAGTGTATTTTTTTACTTTCACTTACGCTAGCTAATTTTGCCTGGTCAACATCCTGACTCAAAAAGATACGTATGTTAGCTAGGTGGCCAACACCTCCAATTCAAGGTAAGCTTTCGGTTTTAGAAATGTATTGCCACTGGGGGCCTCCGGTGTAACTGCTAAACTGCTTGCTGTACACTACTGTGTGATTGTACACATGGATTGGATTGTGGGTGTACTAACACGTTAGTTCTTGTAGCTATGTTGACTATGACGTTAGCTAATATGGTGGCAATGATGTAGGTTGTGTGTAGCGGTTATGGTATGAAGTTTTTTTTTTTCACCTGGTCACAGACAGCTGTTGTGTTGTGCACCGAAGTCTACAAGTGATAATGATATATGACTATGGCCAGCGACGGTGTCTTGTGAAAGACTCATGTATGGCCTTGTGTCAATTGAGAACAGTTGACTAAATCAATCAGTGGATCTCTCCTCAGGGACCCCCAGCTGTTCCAGAGAAAGCTCACTTGATTCAACTTGTCAATGAACACAATAATAATAATTGAATGTTAACAATATAATACGGCTGACCAGAATAAAAAAAACCCTGTGTGGTTCTTCAAAATAATCTACAAAGAACCTTTAAGATTTTGAAATGTTATTTATTGAACCCTTCTCCATAAAGGTTATATAAAGAACCATAAATAATTGTTCTATATAGCCCCAAATAGGGTTGTAAACATAGTGGAACTGTTTTTGGTGCTAAATAGAAAAAAAATGGTATGGTTCTTTATAGAACCTTAAGAAAGGGTTCTTTATAGCAACATACAGGTTCCATTTAGAACCTTATGAGTGTGGTTCTTTATTGAACCTTCAATAACACCAAAAAAGGGTTACGCTATGGTTACAAGCTTAATAACCCCTATCTGGTACCATTTAGAACAGTGGCGGTCAGTGCCGTTTCAGATTAGGGATGACAATTTTTTTTTTCATGAGCATGGCCTTATTTCTATTACATCATATTGGATGACTGTCATTCATATTCCAATGACCCAGCTCAATGTAACAGTCATAGGTTTAGGCTACTACATGATACTCAAATTTTGCCTATACCCATCATGCCTATGAATGAAAGCTTACAACGTAGGTGCACACAGGTCGAGAGACAAATTTGATGTGACAGACAGTGACACATGGATAGACAGTGAAATCAATACCACCTTGCACATTGTTGCCTGCATCTAGCTGATAGTGGGTGTAATCATTAGTCCAACAGTTGCAAACGAGAGTTTCTATTGGAAAAATTCAGGTATGTTTACCTGTTCCCCGTTTTGTTCCGTTTGCTTCTGTTTGTGAAACGTTTTTCAACAGAATCGGAAAGATTGAATACACCCCGTTGAATTCCTTCACAGCCCTGTTGTATTCCTTCTTGCATCTTCGTTATGCGCTCTCCTCCTTTCACTTCTTCCCTTCACTTGTGGACTTCAATGCACAACATATCAGCTGTATGTGACCAGGTGACAAAACCTTTCCAAGCCAAACCGCTACACACAGCCTACATCGTTGTCACCATATTAACTAAAGTAACGTAATAGTCAGCATAGCTAAGAGAACTAACGCGTTAGTAAACCCACTACAATCATGCAGTAACGTTACAGTGTACAGTAAGCAGTTACACCGGCGGGCCCCGGTGGCAATAAATTAGTCAAACCAAACGCTTGCCTTGACTTGGAAGAGTTCCAGTGTTGTGTTGGATAGTCATAGCTGTTGGAGCAGGGTGTTTCAGTAGGCTAAACTAGCTAGCTGCATTTGCTAGCTAAGTACTGTAAGTGAAACTGAAAAAAAAGACAAAATCTCTGTTTTTCTCTCTGTACTTCTCTCCCTTCATTTAGGAATAAATGAATTTGTACAAAACTGTTTAACAATTTTTTTTCTCTCTCTTGAGTCAGCTACTCACCACATTTTATGCACTGCAGTGCTAGCTAGCTGTAGGTTATGCTTTCGGTACAAGATACATTCTCTGATTGGGTGGACAACATGTCAGTTCATGCTGCAAGAGCTCTGATAGGTTGGAGTACGTCCTCCGGAAGTATTCATAATTACTGTGTAAGTCTATGGAAGTGGGTGAGAACCATGAGCCTCCTCTTTTGATGAAGCTTTGGAATTGGCCTTAAACTGAGACGTTTTTCTCAGAAATGTAGCCACTGCTTTACATCGGCATGTACAGTATGTACATTATCTCCGCTACACAGGTAGTGGTGCTCCATTCCACTGTGTTGCTGCTGCTAAACCTACATCTAAACCTCTCTACTATCCTGTGTGTCACTGAGCCCCTGCTGCATGTGGAGGTGGGGAGGAGAGGCTGGCAGAGAGGCAGAGCCAGTGGGGGCTGATGGTGAGGAGAGGAGGGGGACGCGCTGAAGACATCAGGCATCAGCTGTGCTCACTGGGAAGGAAAACAGAAATGGACAGATCTGTAGCTGCTGTGGGTCACCCTCCCCCATATCTCTGTATCACTCTCTTTATTTCTTCATCCCTCTATCTTTGTCTCTGTGCCTCTCTTTCTCTCCCCCCCCCCCTCTCCCTGTCTCCCCTCAGATGTGTAGAGAAAACAGCATATGTAGCCACTGGGCATCTGGCAGAGTCTGCAATTAATGAAACAGTGAGTGCTGCTGCGTAACTTTAACTGGCTGAGCAAAACAATCACAGAGTTCTGCAAGTGATTCACATCAAATAACGAAACAACAACAAGCCCAAAGAAGGGAGAAAACAACATATTCATGGGAGGAAGCCTTGCCAGGTGACCAATTTTCAAGGTGAGATTTCAGTGCATCATAACCAAAGTCACTAACAGCCTGTCTGTCAAATGACAAATGCTCAAGTCGTTAAATACATACATCATATAATATAATACATACATAATATAACACATGCATGATATAATGTAATACATACATAATAAAATACCTACATACATAAATAAGTGCTTATCTTCTGGGCACCATACTGAATGAATGGCATCATACAAAATGAAAGAAAGACAAGAAAAGACTAGTCTAGCTTCGATAGTTACCTCCATGTGTTGTAGAAGAACAGAGGGATGTTGAGGCCTACTGTCAGCCACTCCTGGGCACACAGGAACATGATACAGAACAGCCCATGGATAGAATACTCTGGAAGCACCAACTGGGAGGGAGGGAAGGAGAGAGAACGGAAGGGGGGGGTAAGAGGGAAAGTGAAATGCTCTTGAGAGAGGTCATTTCACATCAAATCTTCTCCTTCACAGATTATTCATCACCATTTGACATGGCGTTAAGGCCGTGCTTTGTGTCTAACACAGTTCGTCATGCAAAAACTGGCGCACTCACATTTTCCTGCACTAACGCCAGGTTTGGCTACATACCTGTCTTAAAAAAATGACCCGAAGTGCTAAAAGCTGGTTTTAGCGGTAACGCAGTTGGTTATGGCATGAATTTTTACAGCGGAAACACAGCCTATGGAACAAGAGTAGCCTAATGACCCCATGTACTTTTTGTATTGATTTGTTGTTAATAAAAATAAAAAATAAAATGAAAATAGAAATAAAAAGACAAAGACAAACAAATAAAACAAAACATTTACAAAAAGAGTAGCCTAATGTGACTTGAAGCCTGCATACTTCGTATTTAGAAACATACAACCAAGCATAGCCTCCCCTCATCTCAATGGCGGCTTTTTTGTTGACCCAATGCAATCTGGAAGTAATCAAAAAGACTGTCAGTAAAGAGGCTTCTTGGAAATAAATCTTAATCCCCCAAACTTGATTAAAATATGAAGTTTGAGAGGAGTGAAACAGTGAGCTAACATTCCCTTTTTATCTATGAATTGTAGGCAGGCCCACATTATTTTAGCCATGCAGGTACTGTTTTTGATGTCCTTTAAATCCGTCATAGTCTGAGTTCTTTTAATATTATATGCTCACGGGGAGAAAAGAATATGCCTGTAAGTGTGACATAGCCTATTTAAAACAAGTTGTTGTTTAGTTTTGTTTCAAATTTGAATAGAATTATTCATTCTCTTTTTAGGCCTCATCAATAATGAATTTAATCTTGCTTATTGACAATGTTTGGCATGTCCATGCTCAACCATAATGCAATTTACAGTAGGCCTTGCCCCTGTATCAGTGTGAATTCTATTGAAGTCATGCAATTACTTAGAACAATGTGGACTGCAAATTTAGCGAAGATGGGATAGGTCTATATTTTGTTATTTTGTTTCTGTAAGCCATTTGATAAACTATTACGGACTAACATTGAAATTGGAATTGAATCAAAGGCAATGCATAAAAGACAGTAAATACACAACCTAAAGCAGCCATATATTTCGCCATGGACCAAGCCTCGACACACCCACAACTTGTTAATTCATCAAAACCCAGCCCTTTCGCACCAACACCAGCAAGTGTGCGGATAATTGTAATAGTGAAAATATTACAAATATTTCTGACACACCCCTGAACCTATAGTGCTACCGCCTGCATTTAGATTTACCATTGTGTTAGGTTAGTTAAAATAGAGCTCTAAATATACACTGAACAAAAATATAAATGCAATATGTAAAATGTTGGTCCCATGTTTCATGAGCTGAAATTAAAGATCCCAGAAATGTTCCATACACACAAAAAGCTTATTTCTCGCAAGTGTTGTGCATACATTTATTTACATCTCTGTTAGTGACCATTTCTTCTTTGCCAAGATAATCCATCCACCTGACAGGTGTGGCATATCAAGAAGCTGATTAAACATGATCATTACACAGGTGCACCTTGTGCTGGGTACAATAAAAGGCCATACTGAAATGTGCAGTTTTGTCACACAACACAATGCCAAAGATCTCTCAAGTTTTGAGGGTGCATGTAATTGGCATGCTGACTGCAGGAATGTCCACCAGAGCTGTTGCCAGATAATTGAATGTTAATCTCTCTACCATAAGCCACCTCCAACGTCGTTTTAGACCACGTGTAACCACGCCAGCCCAGGACCTCCACATCTGGCTTCTTCACCTGTGGAATTGTCTGAGACCAGCCACCCGGACAGCTGATGAAACTGTGGGTTTGCACAACCAAACAATTTCTGCACAAACTGTCAGAAACCGTCTCAGGGAAGCTCATCTGCATGCTCGTCTTCCTCACTAGGGTCTTGACCTGACTGTAGTTTGGCATCATAGCCAATTTCAGTGGGCAAATGCTCCCTTTTGTTGGCCACTGGCACTTTGGAGAAGTGTGCACTTCACAGATGAATCCTGGCTTCAACTGTACCGGGCAGATGGCAGACAGCGTGTATGGCTTTGTGTGGGCGAATGGTTTGCTGATGTCAATGTTGTGAACAGAGTGCCCCATGGTGGCAGTGGTGTTATGGTATGGGCAGGCATAAGCTATGGAAAACGAACACAATTCCATTTTATGAATGGCTCTTTATGAATGGATCAACTCTTTGCGAAATAAATGTGTTGCGCTGCTTGAGGCAAATGGTGTTCACATCAGATAGTGACTGGTTTTCCACACCCCTACTTTTATATGTATCTGTGACCAACATATGCATATCTGTATTCACAGTCATATGATTTCCTTATATGAACTGTAACTCAGTAAAATATGGCAATCATAGACAGCTCCAAACAATTACCCACAGGGCTTCACAATGTCATTGAGCAACTGGCTAGCCTGTAAATGTTTTAGTTTTTTTGAACCTTTATTTACCTAGGAATAAATTCTTATTTAAAATGATGGGCTACCCCGGCCAACCCCTTAACCGCTGGGCCAATTGTGCACTGCCCTATGGGACTCCCAATCACGTCCGGTTGTGATACAGTCTGGAATCAAACCAGGGTATGTAGTGATGCCTCTATCCCTGAGATGCAGTGCCTTAGACCGCTGCACCACCAGGGAGCAAATATACATGGGCAATTATCATAAACGTTACTCACTGATCTTGTGCCATGTCATGTGTTTGATAGCATTACTGTACATAAGCTTTCCATATTGAGTGAGTGGTGTCAAACACATGGTGGCAAACTGCCATCGGTCACTTTAATGAATCCAGCTTCAGCAGCTATTAGTCATCAGAGCAGAGCTCCAAACATGGTTAGAGTCTGACAAAGAGTGAGTACCGAGATTACAGAGTAGTCATTAGCACTAGCTGGGCCACATACAGTGTCTCTCCCCCCAAAAAGTCAGCGCCATCTTTCATCTGGTGAAATGAAAGCTGTGTGAAATAAAAAATTTGGAGGACGCTAGGGGCCTACCCAATAAACGTTAATGCGTCAAGTCAAAAATGAAAGCCTTAGTTTAAATTGCGTCTGCTCGGAATAGTTTTTATAGAACTTTGTGGATATGATTATGGTACGAGTCAGGTGTGTTAGTCATAAGCGTATCCCATTGATTATTTTGGCACATAGTGGTGGAAGACTAAGGATATCAATACGGTAATACAACAGGATTAGTAGTTGTATTCATGTGCGTAGTCAACCTGAAATTCAATGCGATTGCCACCACAGTGCAGATAAATACAATGTCTTGAGTCCTGAATGCTCACGGTGTAAGCCCTGTTTCCAGCTCTGTGTTTGTGTAAACACACGGAAAGGGGTTTAAGGTTATTATGTTTGACTCATACAGAAGGTTTTATCCCAGGCAATACCAACAATACCAGGATTTGTGCTCCTTAGCGCCACAGATGTGCACTGTTGAAAACTCTAAAATATGTAACGATTTTAAAAAAAATTAAAAGCTTTCAGAGAAGCAGAAGGAGAGAAGCACCGGCCGAGAGCTACTGTACGTAGGCTTAATGCTATTCCCTAATGCTATTTTACTGCTGCTCTTTAAATATATAGACCACTCTTTTATTTCTTATTCTTATTTAGTTTTATAGGTATTCTTTTTTATTTTTTTATTTTTTTAAACTGCATTGTTGGTTTACACCTGTTGTATTCTGCACGTGACAAATAAAATGTGATTTGATTTGATTTGATGTGAAGCCCTCCACACGTTCATGTATATTTAACAAGCTAAAGGTACAACTGGAGCCTTGTCTGAAACACCTGGACTTTTACATGATGTGCATTGGCTCTATTATACATTATTCACAGTGCTGCATACTCCCTAATAACATAAAAACACATTGGAGCACAGTGGAGAAGCTCCTTAACAGCAGGTGATGGAGAAACTGCTGCTCAAACAGATCTATATATAAACACGACACTTCGCCATGCTCATTAAAATACAAATAGTCACGCTAAACTTTTTATTACCCCCACTTATTCCCAGCCCCCATCCATCAAGTCCCAATCCTACCCTCGCTGTCGCTTGCTAAACTCCTGCTGAATGCAGACAAACATTATGAACCACTCCCATGCTAATGTACAGGGCTTCTGCATAACTAAATTCAACCTACAACCTAAAATACACTGTAAGCACATACATCAGTAGCAGTCATCACACCAACCGTGACTAAAACAGTGACATGATGGAAGACAAAAGGGTTTGGTTGCGAGGCACCGGAGCAACACAGCTACATGATACTGTAAGTCTAACGACGAGGGGAGAGTAACAGCCCTGATGCTCTGTGTTGATTTTTAAATTTTTTATTTTAACCTTTATTTAACTAGGCAAGTCAGTTAAGAACAAATTCTTATTTTCAATGATGGCCTAGGAACAGTGGGTTAACTGCCTGTTCAGGGGCAGAACAACAGATTTGTACCTTGTCAGCCTTCCGGTTACTAGTCCAACGCTCTAACCACTAGGCTACCCTGCCGCCCCATTTGAAGGTAGAGGATTGATCCAGCTGTGTGGAGCTTGGGGCTCATGTGGGCAGGGCGAGGCTAGGATCAGCAATCTGTCTCTGGGCTCTGAGCCCTGAAGGGTTCCTCCCTCTCTGTCTTCCACATCTGACCACCCCAGGGCACACATACACACACACTAGCCAGTGTCGGCCAATTAGAGCGGACTCCTGTGAGGGCCCAACCCAGCCACAGTTCAAGAGGCCGGAGTGCCAAAGTGCTTTTCAAGTGTGATTTGAGGCAGCTCCCTGGGAGGGAGAGCAGAGCAACACTTGGAGGCAGGCTCTCTACAGCACACAGAGCTAATGACAGAGGGCTGCTGCTGCAGCTATAACCCACTCTCCTCTACTCCACTCTGGTGATCTACAGAGCTATAGCCCACTCTCCTCTACTCCACTCTGGTGATATACAGAGCTATAGCCCACTCTCCTCTACTCCACTCTGGTGATCTACAGAGCTATAGCCCACTCTCCTCTACTCCACTCTGGTGATATACAGAGCTATAGCCCACTCTCCTCTACTCCACTCTGGTGATATACAGAGCTATAGCCCACTCTCCTCTACTCCACCCTGGTGATATACAGAGCTATAGCCCACTCTCCTCTACTCCACTCCCTCCATTCTTCCCCTCTCTCTCTCTGATCGACAGTCCTTCACTCCTCCTCTCCTGCTCGATGTCGGGTTGCTTGCAACGGCCAATTAACCCCACTTAACAGTGATTATACAGCCCTCAACACTACAAAGGCTCCTTATGACATGCACTCCCCTCCATATAGATTTGGACAGTGAAGCTAAAATTTATACTCCAGCATTTTGGTTTGGAGATCAAATGTTTCATATGAGGCAACAGTACAGAAGGTTTTTTCATACATATATGTTCTACCGTTTAGAAAGCATTTCGCTACACTCGCATTAACATCTGCTAACCATGTGTATGTGACAAATAAAATTTGATTCAATTTGAAATGAAGGCACTTTATGTATCTAGTCGGCCCATTTTAGAAAGTCAGAAGTATTTGGAAAAATTCAGTTACTGTCTATTAAAGTAGTCAAACGTTTAGTATTTGTTCCCATATTCCTAGCACTCAATGACAAAATCAAACTTGTGACTCTACAAAGTAGTATATTCTGGTGTGCCTTCTTGGTGACCAATGTGATGTTGTCCTCCCACTTGATACTGTGGGAAATGATGGTCCCCAGGAATTTGAATGATTCAGCCGTGCCAACAGCAGAGCCATCAATCTCAAGGGGGAGAGATGGTGCAGGGTGTTTCCGGAAGTCAACCTCCATATCCATGATTTTTTCTGTGTTGAGTTTCAGGTTATCGTGACTGCACTAGGCCACCAGCCGGTCGACCTCTCCACGGTACATGGACTCATCGATGAGATGAGTGGAAATTTACAGAGGCACAAAGATCATACCCTCCCAAAAATGCTAACCTCCCCTGTTATTGGTAATGGTGAGAGGTTAGCATGTTATGTTGTAGACTTTCTCACTCATCATTATTCATGATTCATTCATGATTGGTCTTAATCATGGTATAATCAGGATTAATTTAGATGGGTTCAGAAACATCACAAAAAAAACTGTAAATGCATCCAATGAGTTTGTAGAGTCACAAGCTTGATGTAATCATTGCATGCTATGAATATGGGAACCAAATACAACACTTTTTGACAACTTTAATCAACTATAAGTGCATTTGTCCAAATATCTATTGACTTCTTCAAATGGGGGGACTAGATACATAAAGTGCCTTCATTTATAAATGGTAAGACTGATATGTATGTGAAAATACCCTCAAATAAAAGGTGACTTTATGTACTGTCGGCTCATACGACACATTGTATTCCAAATCCAAATGGCTGGAGTAGAGCCAAATGTAAAATAATTGCTTCACTGTCCAAATACATGGAGGGGAGTGCATGTAGCCTTCAGTACACTCACAATACAATGGAACCAGAGGATCAAATGTTATAAGAAGTTAACAAGGTTTACTAACTGTCTGAAACCATAGCACCAACCCAGAAAATCCGTCTTTCTACAAGTCCCATGACAGTGTTAAGTGTTGCTGCCATCAATAGCTATGGTACAGTACGTTCATAATTATACAGTAGCAGTTTGTCCATTATAAAAAGGAACACATTCAATTACTTGAATTAACTTGAAGCAGAAAAGGGGTTTATCTGGTCGAGAAAACCCAGTGGCCTCTCCAGGCATCCATCATATGAAACGCCTGTAACATATCCGCAATCATGTATGCAATATTGTTCTCCGCCTCAATCATTTGTGTTTGTGACTAATCTGGATATCACTCTCATTTTAGCAGCAGCACATTTCCTCTGCTGATCAAAAGAGCTCCTTCTCTCCAATTACTCTCTCTCTCGTTACAACAGCAACAATAATTCAATGTAGCAAATAATTATACATATTTTCTCTTTAAAATAGACTTGTTCCTCTGAGACCCAATAGCACATGAGTCCAAAGTACATTTAGTTTGTCAAACTTTGTGGATAGATGAAAAGTCCCGAAAGGCTGGACTGGAAGGCCTCTGTAGAATATTAGGCGACACGTGACACGTGACACAGGCTCTATTCTATCTATCTCTATTATCTACGGACTTCACCGAACGGTATAATTGCATTACAAGCATACAGAGTTGCTACTGCGTTGATAGTCATACAGTAGCTCCAAAACATTTCTACCGACAATTTCCCACTCAGCACCTCTGATATTTGACATGCTTGAAGATAGAGTTTGAGCAGGAAAACCTATTACTAATCAGGTGAAACATGGTTCATGTTCTGAACACAAAAATCTGCAGATCATTCTTGTTTTTTACACATGAAAGGAACAAATGGTTTGAATTCCACTCCAATCCATTCCAGTGAAAGCCATGGTCACTACCACATGGTTACAGGAATAAAACAATCCACAAGTCTCCGTATAACGAGGAGCTAGAGTGACTTCAGATGACACTTGACAATAAAGTAGGCGACTGTTACCTCTGCAGTATTTTGCTACTAGATCTTTGATCCTCAGTCTCCAGGGACACATCAACACCCTTGTTAATGAAGTGCAGGTATCTAGGCAGTGTGCTGCTGCAGAGTGCTGCTGCAGAGTGCCTGCTGCTAGCCCCCTTTGATCTAGTGTCCAGTGACATAGAAGACATCTGCAGGGAGCTGCTCTGCTCCACACACCCCGTTTGGAAGAGTCATGGCATCATGAACACAGAGCTCAGACATGCCTTACTCACCCTTACAGCCTACTAAGAGAGGTAGAACAAGATACAATGACAGAGAAAGGAGGGGCAAAGTGAGGAGATAATGGGTAGACTACTGTATACTAGAGGATCGTATTGATCAAGACACAGGCTAGATGTAGAACAGTGTGTTTCAGTGTGTTTCAACTAATGATAACATGCAGTAGTTCTGCGAGGCGATCTCACACCTCCACTGGCTGCGCATCTCGACGCGTGACACACTAATGGCTCCGTCCAGCCCCCAGCCCCCGCCACGCACCCAACAGTAACTCAGCCGCATCAGGCCTCGGCAAGACACATCAGCTGATTACATCCTGCATGCAGTACTATTCGATTTTGTAAATCATAGAGATTTGAAAATGTATTTTTCAATGAAAGAGAGCTAGAAGGGGACTTTAAACACCAAGGCATAAGAGTTGATTTATTTTTTCTGTCTCATATTTGGGTAAAGCCAGTTTAGCATTTACATGTACAGCTTAAAAGTCACTAATGTTGGACTACCAAGCTGTTTCTCATTGATTGACAGAGAGAGAGAGATAAGTGCCTTGGAAAAGTATTCAGCCCCCTTGGCGTTTTTCCTATTTTTTTTGCATTACATCCTGTAATTAAAATGGATTTTTATTAGGATTTCATGTAATGGACATACCCAAAATAGTCCAAATTGGTGAAGTGAAATGAAAAAAATTACTTGTTTAAAAAAAATCTAAAAAATAAAAACCTGAAAAGTGGTATGTGCATATGTATTCACCCCTTTGCTATGAAGCCCCTAAATAAGATCTGGTGCAACCGTCTCCTCTTTATGACGTACGTAACAGAATAACCCACCATAAAAGGACCAAGCAGTGTGAAAAGGAGGAGCAGCGTTTGATGGACGGCATGGACATGGGACAAAATTCTGGACGGTAAAGGATCCTGGATGTGGGAGGAAATACTGGCAGGAGAGGATCGCCTACCATGGAGGCAGGTGGAGATAGCATGGGAGGAACGGCGACGATATGAGGGTACACGGCTAGCACGGAAGCCCGAGAGGCAGCCCCAAGAAATGTTGTGGGGGGTCACACGAGGAGATTGCATGAGTCAGGTCAGAGACCTGAGCCAACTCCTCGTGCTTACTGTGGGGAGCGTGTTACTGGCCAGGCACTGTGTAATGTGGTGGAACGCACGGTGTCTCCAGTACGCTATTCTTGCGTTCTATTCCAGCTCCTCACATTAGCTGGGCTAAAATGGGCATCCAGCCAGGAAGGAGGGTGCCGGCTCAGTGCTCCTGGTCTCCAGTATACCTCTTTGGACCAGGATATCCTGCTCCGGCTCTGTGTACTGTGTCTCCAGTGAATCTGCACAGCCCAGTGCGTCCTGTGCCAGCACCCTGCATTTGCAGGGCAAGAATAAACATCCATCCAGGTCGGGTTGTGTCAGCTCTACACTCCAGGCCTCCAGTGCGCCTCCAGGGTCCAGTACGCCCTGTTCCTGCTCCTCGCACTCGCCCTGACGTGCGTGTCCCCAGCCCGGTACCACCAGAACCGGCACCATGCACCATGCACCAGGACTCCAGTGCGCCTCCAGGGTCCAGTACGCCCTATTCCTCCTCCCCGCACTCGTCCTGAGGTGCGTGTCCCCAGCCTGGTACCACCAGTACCGGCACCATGCACCAGGACTCCAGTGCGCCTCCAGGGTCCAGTACGCCCTGTTTCGGCTCCTCACACTGGCCCTGAGGTGCTTGTCCCCAGCCCGGTACCACCAGTGTAGGCACCACGCACCAGGCCTACAGTGCGCCTCGGCAGTCCAGTGCGCCCTGTTCCTGCTCTTCACACTCGCCCTGAGGTGCATGTCCCCAGCCCGGTACCACCAGTGCCGGCACCACGCACCAGGCCTACAGTGCGCCTCGGCAGTCCAGAGAGTCCGGCGACAGTACCCAGTCCAGAGCGTCTGGCGACAGTTCACAGACCGGAACCTCCAACGATGGGCCACAGTCCGGAACCTCCAACGACGGACCACAGCTCGGAACCTCCAACGACGGTCCCCAGCCCGGGGTCTCCAGCGACGGTCCCCAACCCGGGGTCTCCAGCGACGGTCCCCAGCCCGGGGTCTCCGCATGTTGTGTTAATCAAATGATACAAAGCCCCCCAAAATCTATTTTAATTCCAGGGTGTAAGGCAACAAAATAGGAAAAATGCCAAGGAGTGAATACTTTCGCAAGCCACTGCAGACATAGAGAGAGATAGACATAGAGAGAGAGACATAGAGAGAGAGAGAGTGTTTCCCCTGTGGATCCTCTCCTCTCTTCCACTTTTCCCTGGCCACAGCACATTAAAGGCAAAAGGCTTCAGGCAGTACTGGTTGTTTCTTCAGAGTGCATTACATCACAGAGGGTGTAGATCAGGTTTGTCTGAGACAACACAAGCAGCTCACTGCTGCTGTGACACAGTGCCTGAGGAAAGGCCTCTCTGTGGCCTTGTAGTACGGTAGTAAGGCAATACAGGTACTTTGTATTGTGCAAACAAACTCAACTTGATTCACTCATCTCTCTACAGTACATCAGTGCCTGCACAGCACCATTACAACTGGACTGAATTGCAACATATTCCTCAACGTCAGCAAGACTAAGGAGCTGATCATGGACTACAGGAAACAGGGAGCAGGGGAGGACTTTTACAGCTGCACCTTTGAGAGCATCCTGAGTGATTGTATCACCCTCTGGTATAGCAACTGCACCGCCCTCGACCGGAAGGCCCTATAGAGGCTGGTACAGACGGCCCAGCGCATCAAAGGGGATGAGTACCATCCGGCAGGAGGTCCCGGTGCATCAAGGCTCAGACCAACGGACTCCTAAACATCTTCTATCCCCTGGTCATAAGACTGTTAAATGGCTAACAACTACTGCTCTCCCTCTCTCACAGACTATCTAGCCACAATGACTCGATGCCCATCCACAGGTCTCTACACACTGAGACATACACACCTTCACTGTCACTCTTACTCACATGCACACACTCACACACACCCTCACTCACGCAGTCATTACTGAAGCCACATACTTAGACCCACAGGCACAGACTCCCTCACACCTACACTGCTACTAAAATGATTATTGACTAGATGTATTACTACTGCTGTTCATTTATTATAGATTGCATTTACCATTAGTATCCATTTATTTATCCCGCTAATGGTCAATATTACTTGTTTGCATGTATATATTATCATTTATATTACCATAAATATTTACATATTCCTGCTACCAGTCACTTTTCAGTCCTGTTTACACAGTTATATTGTTTACTATTAATATTATTATTATTATTATTTATCCTGCTACCAGTCTCTTTCTCCTAATCCCTTCCTATATGTACATATCTACCTACCTCAACTACTCCAATATTCCTGCACACTGTACATTTGGTACTGGCACTGACCCTGCTTACACTCTCCTGTTATTTTGATTCTTTCATTTTTATGTCCGATATATTGTGTTTTTTGTTATAATATTTTGATATTGAATACTGCATTGTTGGGTAGGGCTTGCAAGTTAAGCATTTCACTGTACTTGTGCATGTGACAAATCAAATGGGAAACTTGAATGAATCACTGCAGGATTTCAAACAAACAAATCTCGTTCCTGTCTTGAAGGGTATTCCTTCATTATACTGTACTGATGTTGAGAGAGAGATGAACATTGATTTTATGCAGAGTTCACAATATCCACCAAAGTAAGTTAACGGGCTCAACAGTCTGAACCAATGATTTGGGGGATATCCAGAAAGACTATCTCGCTCTGTCTAACGATGTCTATGTGCCTGTCTCTATCAGTACATTGTAAATGAAGTAGCCTAATGTACTATATATATATATACACAGCTTCAGGTCCTCTACAAAATATGTGTTTTCTCTATCAGAGCAGTGTTTTATAGTAACTCAATCGGGCAAATATCTTAATGTATATGCATTACCGTGAGAGTGAAAGTGTATCTCACTATCCAACCATAAAATCAAAGCAGCAACAGTTCGGACATCATACACAAGAAATAACCCACACATCAACATAACGACAAACAAACCCATAACCACAGTATAGTATAGCCCCAGGTCTTCAGTGCAGTGTACCTAGCATTATCGTACTTCCTGGTCCACATCAACAGTCCTTACAAGAGCTTCCTCAAACCACCAAGTCATCTATGGCCCACATTTGACACTGTAGCTACATCATTTGACTACATCACCAGTCGCTTGTGTCTGTACCCTGGTAACATCTACTTTCTCCACGTGAAGCACACATCTTATCTGTCAAGCCCAACCCACCCTACCTCCCTCCCCGCTTCTCTGCAAACTGACAATCCTATGCAAATGGGTATTTGGAGAGATGAATGTGACGGAGAGGAATGAAACTCTGTACTGAAACATCAAAAGTAGCTCCTCGTTTGAAGAATAAACACGAGGCGCTACGGAAACCACCGGGGACTGTTCTGTGCTCAACCGCTCGCTGAGCATTGATTGGATGTGAGGGAGATTCACCTTGACACTCACATTGGAGAAGAAGAAAAAAAAACAAAGCTTCTTCATCCAGGAGGTTTTCTGCAACCGGGACATTTAACCCCTACTCGATTAGGGAGGAAAGGAGGAATGAACAAGGGATGAAAAGTAGATGCAGATGGATGTGTTAAGCGCTGGGGAGGTCAAGGCTGGTATCCAAGTCTTCCTGCTGGGGACATTTTTATTATTCGACAGCCCGAGTATCAAAGCAGAGGAGTAGAGTAGCTCTAAAGCAGCGCTCTAATCAAAATACTGGAGGCTACAGGCGCAACTCCTGCATGAGTTACCCAAATCAATGGATGACTTGGAGAAATAATAAATGCAAACATGAATGAATCGATCCGAGATTAAACTTACAAAATGAGTTTAAATGAATTATTAGATTAATGGAATTCTACTATTATAATGTACAATCCCTTCATTGCAAGCATACAACACCAACAACAGTCAAATAACACTATGTTCCCCACTACTCATATCCCAGTTCCATTTCCAATGCCAAACACACTGCACTGACATTATTAATATTAATTCCAATTGCTTAGCGGAGGCTGTCAATCACCAGTTGGGTGTTATTTCCCTCTCTCTCACTGCCTGGGATCAGAGCTCCAGTTCTTTTGCATAAACTCAAAATATTCTGGAGAGAGAAGTTGGCAATTTCACGCACCTGGGCAAGGGAGGGTGTTGAGGAAACACTCAGTCCTATTCCTTATCACTGTTGAGCTCGCAAGGATTTGTTGTTTTTCTGTCAGGATGATGCAAAGCCACATGCAGTTAACCCACTGTTCCTGTTCCTGAAAATAAGAATTTGTTCTTAACTGACTTGCCTAGTAAATAAAGGTAAAAAAAAAAAAAAATGTGCTCCATTAATAGTGCACACTGAAAGAGGATGTATGCTTTGACTTTGATTGGGAAACAGCATAACAGGAGGAGTGCAAATGACACAGTGTTCAAAACATTAAGAACACCTTCCTAATATTGAGTTGCACCCACTTTTGCCCTCAGAACAGCTTCAATTCGTCGGGGCATGGACTCTACAAGGTGTCGAAAGCATTACACAGGGATGCTGGCCCATGTTGACTCCAATGCTTCCCACAGTTGTGTCAAGTTGGCTGGATGTCCTTTGAGTGGTGGACCATTTTTGATACCACAGGAAACTGTTGTGCGTGAAAAACACTGCGTTGCAGTTCTTGACACAAACCGGTGTTCCTGGCACCTACTACCCTGTTCAAAGGCACAAATATTTTGTCTTGCCTATTCACCCTCTGAATGGCACACGTCTCAAGCCATGTCTCAATTGTCTCAAGGCTTAAAAATTGTTCTTTAACCTGTTTCCTCCCCCTCATCTACAGTGATTCACTTTAACAGGTGATATCAATAAGGAACCATAGCTTGCACCTGGATTCACCTAGTCAGTCTATGTCATGGAAAGAGCAGGTGTTCCTAATGTTTTGTGCACTCAGTGTATAGCTTGATGAGCTAAACTGTACCTGGTGGTAATACAGTAGGACAGAAGGTCAGAAGGTGTACACTCCTTATGGCTTCATAACCCCACACATTGGGAAACAGCATACAAGGTGTTTTGTTAACTCTCCATGAGCTGAACTATTCCTGAGTGTAATACAGTAGGTCAGGATGACACTCCCCATCCATTGCCAAACAACATGCTCAAGTGTTGTGAGAAGTCTAGTTTGCTGAGCTAAAAACTATGCGTGGTAGTACAGCCTGGAGAGTCGGGACTGGAGGCTGTCTGTTCAGTCTGTGGTAGTGCAGCCTGAATGACTGGAGGTTGTCTGTAAATCCAGACATGGTGGCATGGCGTGGGTCCAGCCAGGCACCATGGGGGGGAGTGGAATCCTCCATGACTCAACAGCAGACAGAAATGCTCTGATTGGCTTGGAATCACCGGAGCACAGCAGCAGCCCTCCCTCATCTCTATCGCTCTCCATCTCTTCCTATCTTTCCCCCTCTCTATCGCTCTCCATCTCTTCCTATCTTTCCCCCTCTCTATCGCTCTCCATCTCTTCCTATCTTTCCCCCTCTCTATCGCTCTCCATCTCTTCCTATCTTTCCCCCTCTCTATCGCTCTCCATCTCTTCCTATCTTTCCCCCTCTCTATCGCTCTCCATCTCTTCCTATCTTTCCCCCCTCTATCGCTCTCCATCTCTTCCTATCTTTCCCCCTCTCTATCGCTCTCCATCTCTTCCTATCTTTCCCCTCTCTATCGCTCTCCATCTCTTCCTATATTTCCCCCTCTCTATCGCTCTCCATTTCTTCCTATCTTCCCCCTCTCTATCGCTCTCCATTTCTTCCTATCTTTCCCCCTCTCTATCGCTCTCCATCTCTTCCTATCTTTCCCCCTCTATCGCTCTCCATCTCTTCCTATCTTTCCCCCTCTCTATCGCTCTCCATCTCTTCCTATATTTCCCCCTCTCTATCGCTCTCTCCATTTCTTCCTATCTTCCCCCTCTCTATCGCTCTCCATTTCTTCCTATCTTTCCCCCTCTCTATCGCTCTCCATCTCTTCCTATCTTTCCCCCTCTATCGCTCTCCATCTCTTCCTATCTTTCCCCCTCTCTATCGCTCTCCATCTCTTCCTATATTTCCCCCTCTCTATCGCTCTCCATTTCTTCCTATCTTCCCCCTCTCTATCGCTCTCCATTTCTTCCTATCTTTCCCCCTCTCTATCGCTCTCCATCTCTTCCTATCTTTCCCCCTCTATCGCTCTCCATCTCTTCCTATCTTTCCCCCTCTATCGCTCTCCATCTCTTCCTATCTTTCCCCCTCTCTATCGCTCTCCATCTCTTCCTATCTCCCTCCTCTATCGCTCTCCATCTCTTCCTATCTTTCCCCCTCTCTATCGCTCTCAATCTCTTCCTATCTTTCCCCCCCTCTATCGCTCTCCATCTCATCCTATCTTCCTCTCATCTACTGTACCGACATTTAATCTCCCTTCAAATGATAGGGGAGGGAGAAAATGGAACTCCTATGTATTTTAGGAGCAGGAATCGAGCAGGGTTGCAGCCTCCTTGCAAATGAACACGCTGGCCTAACCACCTCTGTGCTTCTGCTTCGGTACTCACAAAGGTGTGTGGGGAATGGGGTGGGAGAATGAGACAAAAAAAGAAAGAAAGATAGATGAGCAGCACTCTATGGTTGGTTCTGTTGCTGTGACAACACCGCTGTTTTACAGTCACAAACCGAACGGGGCGGGAGAAATAAAACCACCAGCTAGTGCTCCTCTGTGACTGGCTTGCAAAGTACAGCACCTGCTGCCATAAGACAAACCCCACAATCTATCCAAGATCATTTTCTATGTAATATTGTGTGGGGTGACTCATATCCGCAAATGCTGAGAGAATGCACTTGTAACAGACAAGGAACAAACAATAAACATGTCTACAGTAACATACACATAGTCCATGTAGTGCTGAAGATCCTCTAGGAACGATGAAATCTAATGAATAAGCTTTATGACTCCAGGCAGGGTAGGAAATGAACTTCTGATGTGGTGTTGATGGTGCAGCTCAACACTCTCACTGGGTCAGTACTGCAACAGTCCCCAGGAGTGACAGATGAGCCTAAGGCAGTGTTGACAACAGAGATAAAGAACAAAAACGGCCTCCATTCCAGCAGCCCCAGTATGAAGGAAGTTAGAGGTAGTTTCGCGAGCCAATGCTAACTAGCGTTAGCATGACTGGAAGTGCAATGACTGGAAGTCGACTGGAACAGCTAGCATTCAAAACTACCTCAAACTTCCTTCATACTGGATGCAGAGACATGAAAATGGTATCCATGAGTTCATCTGACCCTTGGTAAATCGATACATCTCGCACTATCCCTTTAATGTTTTGAGATACAGTGACTGAAGTACTGTACTCACCCCTGTGCAAAGTCTTGATCAGGGATGGGCAACTTTGATAGGGGTGGGGGCCACAAAAAAATCATTTATTTAACCTCAACTTAACTAGGCAAGTCAGTTAAGAACAAATTCTTATTTACAATGACGGCCTACCAAAAGGCAAAAGACCTCCTGCGGGGAAAAGGGCTGGGATAAAAAATATATATATATATAAAACATATAAATATCATGAGGGGACGCAGTGGCTCGTGGGTCTGCGTACACACATCTATACCCACATATGCAGTCAGAGCCCCCCCCGCACTACTAGTGATCACAATATAATAGCCATATCTAGAAAAAACTACATTGTGTATAAACGAATATACAACATACAAGAGGTTTTGCAATGATTCCGATGTTAAATATGTGAAAAATATTTGTTGGTCTGATGTATGTAATGAGGAACAGCAGCACTTGCAGCATTTATGAAATGGCTTCTTCCGGTTACTGATAGGCATGCGCCCATCAAGAAACTGACTGTTAGAACGGCCAAATCCCCATGGATAGTTGATGAATTGAAAAACTGTATGGCTGAGAAGGATGAGGCAAAGGGAATAGCAAATAAGTCTGACAACACAGCAGATTGGCCAACAAAATCACATAACTAAACTAAACAAAGAAGAAACTATACTATGGAACAAAGATAAATTATATAATGAATGATAGTAAAAAAGCTCTGGAGTACCTTAAAAGAAATTCTAGGCAAAAAAGCAAACTCAGCTCCTTCTTTCATTGAGGCAGATGGCTTGTTCTTATCAAAACCCTTTGATATTGCCAACCACTTTAATAACTTTTTTTGTTGATAAGATTAGCAAACTTAAGCATTACATGCAAACAACAAATGCTGAGCCTTCATATTCATGCATATGGAACCAAATAATGAAAGACAAACGCTGTAGTTTTGAGTTCCGCAAAAATGGTGAGAAAGAGGACTGGTACCGACAGTCTGGGTGGTAAATTGCTGAGGTTGGAAGCAGAATACATTGTGACTCCTGTTTGCCACAGCTCCAATATAATCCTAGAAGATGGTGTGTGCCCTCAGGCCAGGAGGGGGACAAAGGTCATTCCGCACCCTTTAATGGTATAAACAGGCGACCAATCAGCCTGTTACCTGCGCTTAGCAAACTTTCGGAAAAAAAGAGTGTTTGACCAAATATAATGTTATTTTACAGAAAATAAATTGGCAATGGACTTTCAACATACTTATAGGGAAGAACACGCAACACGCTCAGCACTGACACAAATGACTGATGATTGGCTCTCGCTCATTTTTTAAGTGCCGGAGAGCAATCAAAATGTAAATGACGGCATCATTAAAACAAAAATGTACTGACAGATGTACACTATTGAATATCATGATAGAATATAGCATAAAATGCATCTTCCAATTGCAACATCTGCCCATGCCCACACATATTGTCTCAAAATAAAAATATATTTTGAATACCCTCAAACACCATTTGAAAATAGGCCATGGCATCATCACTGTAAATTCTGAATGATAATTCTGCACGTTTTACCAGTGAAAATGTCCAAACTGCGTCTGCCTGCCAATCATTTGATCTCAATCAGTTTCATGGGAATGTGCATTTCGATCTTCTTTAAGTGTTTGTGAGCCAACTAGAGCAGTTGGTGTTAAACTACAGAGCCCTCCTGTGTGTGTGTTTTGTTTCAGTCGGAGCACATTCAACCTAGTGGTGCACTGTTTTGAGCTTTGGTGGTGTGAGATTTGTTTGGGACTATTCAGCTAACCATCCTAAAATCTCGTGAAATGAGATGGTGTTTTTGATGTAACAGCAACATTATACTATGCTATTATACTTGGTTATGTTATGTGGAATACTAATGAATCATTATGTGATCTTCCAAGACATTGGTTCAGCTTTGATCTAACTTTACTGAATGAGCACCATGCAGCACTACACAGCACTCGGCGCAACTAGCAAACTAATGGTTGCCTACCGCAAAATTTGGTGATGCAGAAACGAGAGACCACGCATGGCCGTTTAATGAAAATCTGGGAATGTTTGGCCAATATTTGGTTTTAGGGAATGTAAAACAGCTAGGAAGGGAGCCTTTTCAAGCGGGATTGAGACTGAGTGAAGCAGCAGCAAATGATGTTGAATGAGAAACTAATGAGCATGGAGAACCTCACAAGTTTGACAAAATGGCCTGGGCCATTATTGTTTTCTGTTTTTACCAATGACCTTCCACTGACCTTGAATAAAGCCTGTGTGTCTGACGAGTCAACAGTATACACGTCGGCTATGACAGTAAAATGAACAACTGGCACCCTTAACATAGAGCTACAGTCACTTTTAGAATGGGTAACTAGCAATAGGCTGCTGCTAAATATTGCAAAAACTAAAAGCATCGTTTTTGGGACATATCACTCGCTCAACCCTAAACCTCTGATCTATTATTGAATAATGTGGCATTTAAGCAAGTTGAGGAGACTGAACTGCTAGGTGTAACCCTAGATAGCAAACTGTGATGGTCAAAACATGTCAACTTAATGGTTGCTAACATGGGGAAGAGGTCAGTCCAAGATAAGGCGCTGTGCTGCTTTCTTGACATCTCAATCAACGAAACAGGTCCTAGAGGCCCTAGTTTTGTCGCACCTGGACTACTACCCAGTTGTGTGGTCATGTGCAAATAAGGACATAGGCATAGTTGTAGTTGGTCCAAAACAGGGCAGCACATATTGCAACTAGATATACATGGAGGGCAAATGTCAATGGCATTCATGTCAATCTCTCCTGGCTCAAGGTTGAGGTGAGATTGACTGCATCACTATTGGTCTTTGTGTGAGGTGTTGAATGTACCGAACTGTCTGTTCAAGCAGTTGGCCCACAGTTCGGACACTCATCGGTACCACACAAGACATGCAACTAGAGGTCTCTTTGCAGTCCCCAGTTCCAGAACAGAGGCTGGGAAATTCACAGTAGTAAATAGAGCCATGACTACGTGGAACTCCGTGCCACCCCAGCTAACTCAAGCTAGTAATAAAACCATATATATATTTTCTTTAGGATAAAAGAACACCTTACGGCATGACCGAGACTGTGAAGAGACACAGACATTTTCATATATTATGTATTGTATTTTGCATTGTATTATGTATTGTATTATGCATTGTATTATGCATTGTATTATATATTGTATATGTATATTATGTATTCTATTTGTTGTGTTTTGTTTCCTGTTTGCGCCCCATTAAGAGTAGCTGCTGCTCCTGGCAGCGGATCCTAATAAATTACTAATATTAAATATACCTTGCTAGCAAAACATTTTAGTGGCCCCCCTCTTTTGTTATGGGGCATAGATCAAATATTGCAGTTTTGAAGCTTATTTGCGGTAATTTTACACATTTTGGCATGGACAGAGAATTTTTTTTGCAATGTATAACAAATGTAATTCATTCTACTAATTTTGCCATGTGGCGGAGAGAAAATGTTGCAGTTTTACAGCTAATTTCCTTCAATTCTACACATTCTGCCATGGGGCGGAGAGATGTGTTTTTATATGATATCTGAGTTAGAGTGACTAACAAAATCAATGGGGGGGCCCCTGGTCGGTAATTCAGCCATGATAACTACAGGTTTAAATAGCTAGCTAGACTAATGTTAACTGACATGGGCTAATTGAGTGACTGTCAGTGACTGACATAACAAGAGAAAAACTGCTGATACACAACCAAATTTAGAAATTGCACCTTGTGTATTCTACTATTTTAACTCTCACAAACTGGCGGGCCACCAGTCTAGATATAGAAGACCGTGATCATTTGCTGGTGTTAAAATGTAGGCTAAATGACACATGCACATGAAGTAATAAAGGAAATGTTTTAAATAGGACAGTGTTCAGTGGCTGTTTACCTTTCTCAGCAGGCAGCAAATCCTCTCAATGTTCCGGAGTCGCTCTCTCTGTTGGAGCCAAACAGGAAACAGTTACATCACCTGCATTAAATATACATATGGAAACACAACAGTTGTTCTGATGAGGTTCAGCAGTCCAAAAATAGGGGTATTTTACAGACCTTAGTGACTAGATAATGTAGTAAGTCCAACTGTCTAGTCACTAAGGCCCGTAGCATACTTGTTACAAGCTGGGGAGAATCAGGAATGTTTCAGGAACGTGTTAGGTATACAGGAGTGTTTTGGGTAGCATGATGCCGCTGGCCTGTGAAGCTGGATTTGCATTGTGTAGGCCCACAGTGAGACATGGATGATGCTGGTTCCTACCTTCCCACTTCTGCTGAGCTATAAGCAGACTCTGCATCTTCCTCTGCCTGTGTCTGTCTGTGTGTGGTGCTGGGGCTTTGTGGAGTCAACCCAGCACTGCCTAAAGCACTTGTCTACCCCCCACATCTTGGCTCAGCGCTCCTCTCTCTGCAGAACTACAGTGCAACCAGAAACTGGCGAGGACATCAAGGGCCATATTTAGAAAAACCAATGCCAGGCGACACCATTTCTTGAATGGCGCATGTGAGCAGCATGGCATATGGCGATTACATAGAAACGTTCCCTATTTTGGGCAGTGCTTGTTCCTATGCCTGTTGTGGATGGATACCTCGCCCTGAGAGTCCCAGTCTCTACATGTGTCTCTATCAGACCAAATTGACTTGGTTGATGTGCAAAATTGTCATACTTGGGATGATGTGTTATCTTGAGGAGAAATGATATATGAATGACACCCAAACAGGCTTATCTTCCTCCGCAGAGTGCTGGTGAAAAGGGGGGTTGAATGTTATTTCCCAAAAGCTACATTAATCAAGACTAAACATACATATTTGATTAGTATTTTGGAGAGAAAAAAACACTACAGAAGAACTTCCTCTGATGGGATGTATAATTCATCATGGAGTTGCCTGTACGCCTCTAAATAATGTAATCTGAGGTAACACTACTGTAGAAAGCCAGTCTAGCGTACATTGGAACTAAGACCATTGCAACGGTTCTACAGGCTCTGTGGGGAAAATGTGCAGTCTGGTGGCTAATCTCCATTTGAGCATCAGCCGTTTTTTTTATCTCTTATCTCAAAATCTGATACGACACATAATCTACACGTCAGTCCTCTTGGAATTGTTCTGGGTTAAGACGGTGGAAAATGTCTTCAATTGCCTCCTTTTACTGTACTGTTTTTCTATTTTAAAAGTGCCAAGTGTATTGAGATGTTTTAAATGCACTTTAAAGTTGGACTTTAAGGAAGTCCCCTTCCACGGAGAGAAATGTGCTATTATATTAAGAGTAGAGGTAGGAAAGAGGATGGGGTTGAGGAGACGTCAAATTGAGCTGCGGGTAGTCTCATATGCATACGTGAAGTCAAATCTGCAGAATACTTTGATGTTCTCCAAGCACATTTTGCATTGCTTCCTCCTCCCCATGTCCTCTCACGACCCACTGCAGTAGTTCAGCATATGAAACCACAACATCTATGAGAAGTTACCGTAAATTAGCCCTATTTTGGGACTGCAGCACCTCATTTGGGCGAACGTGAATTTGCCTCAACACATGTTTTCCTCTCCTCTCCCATCTCGAGGAGTATGAACGAGGCCATGCTAATATATTCCAGTGGTAGCCATGGAGACGCCAGATAACTGCCGAGGTATCAACACTTCTCATTAGCAAGCAATTAGACAGGGCTCGCTTTGAAATGCTACTCAGCGAGAATTTGCTTGACAAGCAAGTGTGCTGGGGTACTGTAAATAAGACGCACAAAAGTCAACTGAGGCTCAGGGTGAGAATAGAGAGGAGAGCTAGAGAGGTCAAGGAGCTGTTGAGAGAAGAAGAGGAGTGTTTGACAGTTGAGAAATCCGTCTCTGGAGTGTGTACCTTCACTGTCTAGAGTACACAGTACACACAGTGCTCTGCCGGAGGAGTGAATGAATATGGGCTAATTACTGGTTCACTTTCTGGAGATGAGCATTTCATATTTTATTAGGATCCCCATTAGCTACAGCCAAAGCTGCAGCTACTTTTCCTGGAGGTCCACACAAAACATGACACAATACAAAAACATGAATAGACAAACAATTCTTCAAGCTCTGTCAAGTTGGTTGCTGATCATTGCTAAACAGACATTTTCATGTCTTGCTATAGATTTCCAAGCCGATTTAAGTCAAAACTGTAAGTAGGAACATTCAATGTCAATATAATATCTCAATATAATACATTTTAAATGATGGCTTTAACACAACAAAATGTGGGAAAAGTCAAGGGGTGTGAATACTTTCTGAAGGCACTGTACACTGACATTCCAACACACACATAGACTACCTACGCTCACACGCACACAAATCACACACATACAAGCATAGACGCCAACCCCCCCCACACACACACACACACAGACACACACAGACACACTTTCACACTCCTCACGTACATAATTACCTCAACTATCTCATACCCCTGCTTGATTGAATACCCTACTACATTATTATCAACTATCCCGACCCCTGCACATTGATGCCCCTAGTCACATAATTACCTCAACTATCTCATACCCTGCACATTGATTCGGACAGTTACCCCTACCTACATGTACATAATTACCTCAACTACCTCATACCCCTGCACTTGATTCGGACAGTTACCCTACCTACATGTATAATTACCCCCTACAACTAATCTCATACCCCCCTGCACATTGATTCAGACAGTTACCCCTACCTACATGTACATAATTCCCTCAACTATGCACATTGATTCATACCCCTAACTACATGTCAAATTCCTCAACTCTCATACCCCTGCACATTGATTCAGACAGTTACCCCTACCTACATGTACATAATTCCCTCAACTACCTCATACCCCTGCACATTGATTCGGACAGTTACCCCTACCTAATTACCTCAACTACCTCATACCCCTGCACATTGATTCGGACAGTTACCCCTACCTACATGTACATAATTACCTCAACTACCTCATACCCCTGCACATTGATTCGGACAGTTACCCCTACCTACATGTACATAATTCCCTCAACTACCTCATACCCCTGCACATTGATTCGGACAGTTACCCCTACCTACATGTACATAATTCCTCAACTACCTCATACCCCTGCACATTGATTCGGACAGTTACCCCTACACATGTTACCCCTACCTACATGTACATAATTCCCTCAACTACCTCATACCCCTGCACATTGATTCGGACAGTTACCCCTACCTACATGTACATAATTCCCTCAACTACCTCATACCCCTGCACATTGATTCGGACAGTTACCCCTACCTACATGTACATAATTCCCTCAACTACCTCATACCCCTGCACATTGATTCGGTTCCGGTACTCCTTGTATATCGTCTCGTTATTGTTATTTTAATGTGTTACTATTTCCTTCTTTTTATTGCACATTTTTCTTAATTTTTAACTGTTTTGTTGGGAAAGGGCCTGCAAAGTAAGCATTTTCTGGTACAGTTTACGCCTGTGGAATTCGATGCATGTGACAAATAACATGTGATTTGATTTGGAACATGTACTCATAATAACGGCCACACTGCAGTCATCCATTTTTGTTACAGCTGCTTACTGTTACAATTGCAAGTCCGGATCCTAATCTCTCAGAACCAGTTGTTCTGTAAACACTAACCAGAATCTTACAACATTAGGAACTACCCGTGTCCTTGGCTCTCCCGTTTGACGTCAATAATGTGACGATCCAGTAGTGGAGGCTGATGTACTGTCAGTATAGTGCAGGTGGTTCTCCAAGCTAGCTTTATATTATGACTTACCTTGACTGAGATCTCAGGACTTGTGTCGGCTCCCAGAGCTAACACCTAGAGTTTACCCAGTGAGCCGTCATTCCAGGTTTGATATCTGGCCGATTACATGGGCCTACTGTAAAGCTTTCAACATTTTCTTGTAACAACAACAACAATGTTTTTAGACAGGACCCAGTATTATGCCAATCCACCCTTCACCCTTTGGAGTCACACTGACATATAACCTATAGTACTAATTTACTAGAGATCTAATTCAAACGTAACCTATAGGTTACACATGAGTAGTACGCAATTCCATGATCAGTCTTGGGAAATAAAATCAGAACATAAGTAATACTCCTCTCTCTGCGTGATAATGCAACTATGGTAACTGCTTCCCCTTCCTTGCATTAATTTATTCACCGTCTGATTTTTAATGCAAGACTTAGATGATATTATTTGCTTCAGGCTAATCCCTGGCTGATAGAACGTGATTTCAGAGTCGGAGAAGCAACAGATGCCATCAGCATCACAAAGCAGGGCCCCATCACAAGAAGGGCCCTGAGCGCTGTGGGGAATAAAGTATTAAAGCATAATGTATTCTCATCAGGCTCTGCACTGGTGTGTCATCTGAGAGTCTCAGAAGAGATAGGCAGATAGGCACTGGCCTCCTCAAAGTAAACAACATTGGCAGTGCTGAAATACATCTGGGCCTGAATGTACGTCCCCACAGACCCAGAGGACTTATACACTACACACAAGGGCTCGCACACACACACAGACACACACACGTCCACCTCCTTCTCGAACACAAACTCTCTAGGAATAAACCTACTTTTTTTCAGCCCACTGTTCTCTGTGTTGGCACTCCTCCCTGTGATAATAGGCCCTGTCTTTATGTATGTGCCTGAAGCCCCAGAATCAGAGACTCACAGCTGTGTGTGTATGTTTGTGTGTGAGGTTTGATTCTATATGTGTGTGTGTGTGTGTTTGACTCTGTGTGTGTGTTTGTGTGTCTGTGGATCCCTACTATGGTTGCGCTAGGTCTAGTGTGAGCCCTGACTCCCAGAAATCCCCCTGGGGGAAGGGCAGATGACAGTCAGCCACTAATTAGCCTGCTGCCTGGGTGTGAGGTTGATGTAGCATGCACCCCAAAAATCTGAGGGGGCACAAAGTATGTAAGAATGGCTGGTGGTGGAGAATTGTGCATTTTTCAAACACCTGAAACAGCTTGTTCCTGTCATCTAGAGCCATAATCATTAGGCTTTAATTCTATGTAAAAAAAATGTATCTAATAAATAAATAAACTATATATTTTTCTCTGCATCTCTACTAAAATCTGGGTAAAAGATTGAGAGGAATGGGAGTCTTATTCAGTACATTTAGTTATTGCTTGCTTTTCAAAATTCTACCAACCTTGGCAGCAGGCATGCTAGCTATGACAGCTACTCTAACTTGATTCATAGCCTGAAATGGCTTCTTGGTGGCTAGTTATGAGGTTGGGAGATTGGGAATCTACAGTATCTGGGCTAGCTAAAGCCAACTTCATAAAATCGCTAGATGGCAAGTAGTTTTAAAGAGAAACAATTATCTTTAAAAACACACCTGAGGGGGCACATGCCCCTGTGCTCCCTATGGGAATGACACTGCTGGTGGCAGAGGTGGCAAGGGTGGCAGGGGAGCAGGGTGGTGCCCAGGGCCATCAATCTCCAATCAGGACTCATGAGGTGGTCGAGGGAGGTAGGAGAGGGAGGGAGAAATGGTGTGGAAGAAGAGAGATGGAGGGAGAGAAAAAGGGAAGGTGGTATCCATGTCACAGTGGAAGGAAAGAGCATGGAGGCCATGGGGAGTGAGAGACTATGAAGTTGTGCAATGGATTTGACTAAATACATTTTTATGTCAAAGTATTTAAAGGTTGAGTAAGTCATATCAGAAGCTAGCAGTTTCACTTCTTACCAACAACAGCTGCAAATCCCAATAAAACTACACCACGTTTTGAAGTTCACTTTCATTGCTTGAATAAAAACACAATGAACTAATCTAGCAAATACGTTTTGTGGTCAGAGTGCAGTACTTATTTAGTTCCAAAGCACAAATGTTTGCTAGCAAGTCTTTTAAACTGGCTTGAGCCAGAGCCTGTCTGGGCAAGTCCAAGGGGTTGCCTAGCAACGTGTGCCTCAGTGGGAGGCAACTTCTGCATAGCCTGACAAATTTTCATTTGGGAATCTGTTTTGACCGAACAGCTAGTGCGACAGCTAAAATGGCTTTGAAAAAAAATCTGCACAGTGATAAACGACACAATTTCTTTAAGTGGCAAAGACTGAACACTCTGGCTTTTTCTTTCTCTCTCTCTCTCTCTCTCTCTCTCTCTCTGAGATCACAAGTATTAGCATCAAGTTAAGTATCCTGGTGCTGTTCATAATTACATGCAAAGCAAATGCTACAAAAAATAAGTGTCGCTGTACTTTGAGATCATTTTCAAAGCTACAATGACTTTGAAAAAAGTAACTCATACATTTGCATTTGAAACTGCTCAGCAATCCTGTTCCTCGAATACGCTGTCTCTCCATCCACCTTTTCTCTCTAGTTATCCCAAAGGACACACAGCTGTCAACATTCAAGTGCTGCGGCAGTACAGTCAAAGTCACCTCTAAACTGTGTTGTCCCAGGGACATCATACCTAAACTGCTCAAGTCATTCTCCTCTATTAAGGAGCCAGAGGGAATAATAACCCAGAAACCCCAGAGGGGATTCATGGAGCGGAACCTGTCCTTTATCAACCTCAGTGTCCCATCTCTTCTCTGATGAAGGGGATATAATTTATACAGAGCGTGCACCTGAAATTGCACTACATGGTACGTGGGCCCAGGTCAAAAGTATTGCACGATATTTCAGACACAGCCAGGGTGTTGTGGCCTTTAAACCTGTGATGTGAGGTGCCTGTCAGCCACTCAGTCCCAGTCCAGAGGAGGAGGAGTTGAACAGCATGCAGCCATCTGGTTCCTGTTGTATTAATGCAGAGCTGCAGATGACTGAGGGAGATCTTCTGGAGCAGCAGGGTGGCACTACACCTGGCCGCTGCCCCTGGTGCCGATTACACACCTCTTCCAAGCCCCCCCCCCCCCCCCCACACACACACACACACACAAAGACACGCACGCAAGCATCAGGCATGCAGACACACACGCACGCATACACTAACACACGCACCACATATTTGCCCAAAACAATCAGCAGACGCCCTCACATGCTCTAAACACGCTGGTTACACATGCATATTCCAGATACCACACTCATGACACATCATACACTAATTCACCACGAGCACATCCTACAGTCACCACACTTTCCACACGCTCACATATTCCAGACATATTCCAGACACGTTCGCCAAAATAAACTCACTACTGGAGTGAGAGAGCATGTTTGACAGTAGTACATGAGTAACATGTAAGTGTACTAGCACAGCAGAGAAACACACGTACCGCATGGAGTGGATTGCCCTGGTCGATGGGGACCTTAAAGTCTGCCTGCAGTTCATCAAAGGCTGTTATCTGAGAAAGAGTGAGAGAGAGAGAGTGACAAAGCGAGGAAAAAGTACAATGTTCTCTGCCTGCATCAGTGTTAATCACTCACAGTGGCTGTGTCAGTGGCTGTAGCTGTGTCAGTGGTTCTATAGGCTGTCTGGGAGCTAGCACAGCGATTACAACACTGCATGACAAACAGGATCAATCAGACAGACAGAGCTGCATTAGGAATAGGACTAGAAGCAGTGCTAGTAATTGCATAGGGGGGTATCGTCTTTTATAGAGACAGCTGACATTGCATGTCTATTCCCTGTGGCCATTCAGTGGCACAGCAGAGGCAGAGAGTGGATGTGTTTGCATGTATGTAAGTCCTTAGGGTCATGTGTGTGTGTGTGTGTGTGTGTGTGTGTATTTTATTAATTTGTTCACACACACACACACACACACACACACAGCCAGCCATATTTCCCTGTGGTGTGATTCTGGCGGCTGGCTGGCGGGCTCTCTGTGTTGATGCTCCCTTAATTCATCACGGGCCAATGGCAAACAACATGGATGGACTGTTTGTAAACACCTGGGGCAGTGGGGTGTGATGAGGAGATGGAATGTTCAGCAAATACATGCTATATATTCCTGCTTATCATCCTCACCATATGAGGTGACATCTTGTATGCACACAGCAGACATGCCATCTTTGGGTGGTTTCAATAGAAGTCTTTGATTTCAATGTTGCCTAAACTGACACAGTGACACCTCCTGCTCACCAGGTGAAAACATACACTACCGTTCAAAAGTTTGGGGTCACTTAGAAATGTCCTTGTTTTTTAAATACAATTTTTTTTAAATTGTCCATTAAAATAACGTGAAATTGATCAGAAAAACAGTGTAGACATGGTTAATGTTGTAAATGACTATTGTAGCTGGAAACAGCTGATTTTTATTGGAATATCTACATAGGCGTACAGAGGCCTATTATCAGCAGCCATCACTCCTGTGTTCCAATAGCACGTTGTGTTAACTAATCCAAGTTTATCATTTTAAAAGGCTAATTGATCATTAGAAAAACATTTTGCAATTATGTTAGCACAGCTGAAAACGGTTGTTCTGATTATTCTTAATAATTGACCAGCTATGGTTAATTATTCAGGAGTATTTTAAAACGCCTGAAATGGGTTCATTTTGTCATCATTGGGTGCAGGACTTCTCTATGACTGGAAAGGCAATCATGGACTGACAGGTCTGGTCTGCTCAGTCACAGTCATTGCAGGATGACGCCCCAAATCAACTCACTAAACTGAATACCCATAAAATGTCTGATGCGCCCAGTGCAACCGCTTGGAAGCTTCAGAAATGGTTCCTCGGTGAGTGGAGACTGCCCATTTGGGGATTGCTGCTCTTTTTGATGAGGCTGCAGGCAGCAGAGCTACATGAAGGGAATGGACTTTATACTGTGTGTTTTATTTATTTTATTACATTTCCTGAAGCTTTCGATCAATACTTTTTTTTTAATGGCATTGGTTCCATTTCTGGGACTGGACGTTTCTGCTTCGTCATGGTTGACTGGCCTTAAAACATGCTCACATCTGTATAGGCCTACAGTATATCTCCAAAGACCAGCATGGCAAGTAACATTTTTGTTTTCCCCCCCTGGCTCAGAATAATAAAATTCCTATCTTCTCTTGCCAGGAAAATACAATTTCATTTATACAAGGCAATATAACATACAGTGAGAAACAATGTAACTTCATGTAATTGATGTCACATTGATGGATGAACAACCTATGAGGAATTAATGAATGTGTGGGACTACGTGCAAAACCAACCACAAAGGCTGTGTTTACACAGGCAGCCCCAAATCTTTTTTCCACTAATTGGTCTTTTGACCAATCACATCAGACATTTTTCAGAGCTCACCTGATTAGTCAAGACTAGTTTGTGAAAAAAATGTCAGATTTGGGCTTCCTTTATAAGGGCAGCCCTACTGAACTAAACCCAAGCAGACTCTTATAGAGCCACTTAGGTTACTCACAGCCTCAAAGATGAAGAGAAATGTTCTTGTACTGCACATAGATTGAAATTTGAAGCAAGATGTCCTTTCCAAATAATAGCATGCTCTGAGGATCATTAGACCTGTGAAGGATCATTAGACCTGTGAATGTCCTGTACTTGCCTAAGGAACCAGCACGAGGCACACATTAAAGCAGCAGGACAGAAACCAAGTATACAAATGACTCCTTCATAGTTTCCTCCTACGATTATGGTAATCTAACCATCCACTAAAACCGTCAGAAAAACCAAAACAACAATAGCGGGAATTTTATGGCCACAATGAAAGTGAATGATGTTAACTTAACATATGCCCTCTTAGCCAATGGACATTCTCTACACATCGTATGGGCACAGGGGTTTTCCCATAAGTCATTGGATCCAGAGGAGCAGTTCACATGGTGATAATGACACTCATAATACATTAGGGGCTTTGCTACGTGGAGGGAAATCACTCAACCATTTTCTGTCGGCGAGTGTGGAGCTGAGCGGAGTGCAAGAGAACACAGTTCATTGGGTATGTTAATTAGAATTCCCCCTAATCTGTTACAAGCAGTCCCAGGAGTGATGGTGTAACCGGGATTACATGATTTATTACTGATCATTCAATCTGGACAGAGGCTAGATAGCTAACCAGCGAGGTGTGATTTTCCTTCCACAGACTGAATGACTTTTAAGGGTATTGAATGAGATTATCTTGTTATTGATCAACCTTGAACATGTGTTAAGCTAGATAGAGTCGAGGGTTTCAGCTTAGTCAATGAACTTGACGACTGAACGTCAGCTTGTCTTTGTCACTACCATAAAAAAATACATTTCACTGCTATAGATAGAACATTTCAGAGTCCCCCGAAGCCCAGAATGGGGAGTGCTGTGCGGTCTGGACATGTAGAGAAGCATCATCACTGAGACTGAAATGATGATTTCTTGGACATGGAAGCTCAACAAATCATATCCATCAGTCAACGCAGTGTCTGATAAGGTTCTCATCAGTCAGCCTCAGTGCAGTACAGTACATGCCCTGTGAGAGATGAGACCGCCTGTTAACAGGCAGTGATTAATGACAAGACATGTCCTGATATTCTAAACGTGTCAGGGGAGTAAAGAGGAGGATACGTAGGTCATGCTACACCTGACAGGTCCACTGAAAAATATGCAGAACTGTAATAAACCTGTCAAGTAGAGGGATGCAATATTTGGCAGGACAATTAGATGAAAGATAATGAATAAAGTTCCACTGGGCACAGACATCAGTTCAACATAGTTTTGATTTACATTTGGTTGAGTTGTCAACTAACTGTGAATTCAATGTGAAATCAATATCAAATGTCACCAAGTCATTGGATTTAGGTTAAAAGCTGGGTGAAGAAAATACATTGATTACTGATTACTTTTTGCAAATCCAATGAGCTTTTCTATGTTTTACATTTACATTTTACATTTAAGTCATTTAGCAGACGCTCTTATCCAGAGCGACTTACAAATTGGTGCATTCACCTTATGACCTCCAGTGGAACAAGTGCATCTAAATCTTTTCAGGGGATTACTTTATCCTATTTATTCCTTAAAGAGGTTTTCAGGTGTCTCCGGAATTGACTCCGCTGTCCTGGCGTCGTGAGGGAGTTTGTTCCACCATTGGGGGCCAGAGCAGCGAACAGTTTTGACTGGGCTGAGCGGGAACTGTACTTCCTCAGTGGTAGGGATGAACGCAGTGCCCTTGTTTGGGTGTAGGGCCTGATCAGAGCCTGGAGGTACTGAGGTGCCGTTCCCCTCACAGCTCCGTAGGCAAGCACCATGTGTTGATTATGTTGATTCATATGTTGATTCAATGTCATCAGATGTATATTTTTGGTTGAAATGACTTGGTTTCTTTGCTGTTGATTTAACCAGTTTTTGCCCAGTGGGATGGATATTTACTGTAGAATGTATGGGTACATTTCACTGTCAGAGTGTATGGGATCATGTATTACAATTACCCAGATGATGTCTGGATGACAGGCATGCTGTAATGTGAAAAAGGGCTGGTAATTAAAACCCATTTATTTGACTATGCATGTGACATCACGCCATGTAGCCTGCATAACATACTATTCTGATTTGTCTGTAGCTTATGCCTGTGTTTGTGAATTGAAATTGCCACCCTGCCATCAGAAGCATTGTGTTTCCCATAAGTCTCAGTTGGTTGGAACATGGTGCTTTACAAGACCACAGTTGGGCCAGATATATTGAATGTACTGTATGTATGAGCTGTTAGTTGTTTTGGATAACAGAGTGTGTGAGTTTGTGTCTGTGTCTGTGTGTGTGTCTGTGTCTGTGTGTGTGTGTCTGTGTGTAATGACCACTTTACAGTATATTACAGTAATATAAACAGAATGAAAATATCCATGTTGATAATTCTGCTCTTGGCATAAGCTGTATGTTCTTAAGTAGCAGGTAGACTAGATAAGATCTGTCCACTGCTTTGAACACCATATGGGCCTGACACATGCCATGCATCCAGTAATTGCCTGGGCTCAGAGGTAAACCTGAAGCTCTCCTTCAGTTTCAGGTCTATTGCTATGCAAAGGTACGCCGGTCGATGGGGGCCAATGACTGTGTGGACCGAAATCTGTCTTTATATAAAGTTCCGCAGGAGGGCGCAAGGGCTTTCAGAGTAAATAATTATATTATCCAAATATTGTAATACGTTCTTATTGGCATTTCTGTGTTGCAGGGTCTCTCGGCTGGTTTGAACAAAGACAATAACACACAGATAAAACTGTGTGCGGGGGAGAATTCGTCTCAGTGTGTCCAGCGTCTCTAACATCGATTACAGAGGTGCATGATGACTGAGTCAAGTGAATTGTAAAACCCTTTGATGAAACCATAGCTAAAAAATCTGCAAAAACAAAATAAAACTGATATGACAATTTAGTCGATTAAGTGGAAATGAGTGGTGTTTTAGGCTAAACGTCTGAGATACAGGTTCGCACGTGTCAATTTGGGGATGTATTGCATTTGCCTACCCATTAGAGCGCGTGGCATCAGAAAATGGGGATCTTAATACAATTATAATTCAAGTTAAAGGTTGGGCATTGAAACAGCACCTTTGCATACATCGAATAATGTATTAATTATCTTGCGCAAAAGGCCAAGGGGTTGTGAGCAGGTATAAATACGCTGGGCTATTACGCACCATTATGGAATATTGTCCATAGCCAAAATCATTCATAATCATATTCAAATGTATTTTCACATCTTAAAAAACGTATAACAACAACTAAAACAAGTAATAAATCACCCACTTACATGCCATATCGCAAAGAAGATCAGGGAAGCACAGAGGACCAGTGACAGCATATAGCAAAAGGCAGCGAAAGTGAACATAATTGAATAACACGAAAAGAGGACTCAGATGAATCACATTAAAAAAACGAAATGATTAAAGTGCCATGGCAAACCGAGGTGATAACGACTCCATCCATCACTTTGCTTTTAATGTTTGCAACAAATTGTTGCAGAACGTCTCCAACGAAACGCGCATCCAAGGTCTCACTTTGAAGTCGAAACGTTTTGCGGCGCAATTTCTTAATTAGAAATTAGACCAGTGGCCTAGACTTGATGAAAACGACAGACATTTCAATGCAGAGATTACACAACAAGAATATAAATAATATAAATCCAAGCGATGTCTTGAAATGGATATCAAGAGATCCAAATTATACTCAAAAACATCCCGGATAGGAAGAATGCTTTGGACAGGCAAATTACTAAAGATAATCTGGTTGGCTACAATGTGGCGGTATTAAAATAGGAGCCCCGCAACACTCCTGGCACTCGTAATAAACGGTGTCTTCAAACCACAGTTAACCTATAGCTCCACGATTCTGAAGGCGCAGTCTTGCGCCCCAACAGGTGGATTTAAAGGGCCAGTGTTCAGGCAGTAGTGTTTATCTAATTTATCTTCCCATTTCCCATTCAAAAGCATATGCGTTTTAGGATTTTGAAGTTTTAGCAAATATAAATTACTGTAATCTATTGTTTTCAAGCAAGTGAAGAGTCGACAGATTATCTCAAAAAATAAAACACATTCAACATTTAGGCTACATAGATAGGGCTTAAAAATCTAAGTACAGCTAAGTAAAAAGATGCCACAGATTATTTACATTTTGAGTGTGGCTCCGAGAAATGTATTGGGATAGCAATACGAATTGCAATTTACTCTGCCAAAGCCTTTGACATATGTATCTAGACTAGGGCACACCAGGGCACCATTATGAGACAGTCAAGTTTATGTCTTGACTAGGTAGTAGCCAGGCAAATGCTTAGTAAATGATCTGTTGGCGCCATCTAGTGACTATGGTTACATAGTATAGCCTACTTGTCTGAAAATACAAAAAAACATGACACTGATAAATTGTTGTGACAGATAATGACACCATAATCAGAGTCGCCTCTGGCGGTTTAAAATGTTTTAAAAACTTAGGAACTCAGTCGGGGACTCAATTTACTGTTGAGAGTTAGTAAATTAGAATACACAAGGTGCAATTTCTAAATTTGGTAGTGCATCAGCGGTTTTCCACTTGTTATTTCAGTCACTGACAGTCACTCAATTAACCCAGGTCACCTAACATTTGTAGCCCATGTCAGCTAACAACCATATCTCGTTTCTGACCATAATGATGACAAAAAAGCAAATGATGCTGTTTTTAAATAGTAGCCTACAAGAAAAGGTCTACATTTGTAAACAGCACTTGGTCAACAGTACTATTGGATGGCTGGCTAGACTACCTTACTTTACAACATGTGTTTTTAGCTGACATGGGCTAATTGAGTGACTGTCAGTGACTGACATAATAAGTAGAGAACTGCTGATGCACTACCAAATTTCGAAATTTGCCTTCATAAAACCTTTACAATGCCTATATAGATCCTTCACAAATGATCTATAAGCAAATTCATACTAAAATGTGTTGTTATGACAAGTCATGCATCTGACACTTTGTCAATGTGGTATAGGCCTGACCCTTCCATGCTTTGCACAAGTAACCCTCCCATCATCTCTGGGGTTAGAGCTCTGGTACCAGACCCTAGCCAGACAGGTCTGACCTTATACATTGGTTTAGGCCCGGGTCGGGGCTGTTTTTCATCAATAACTAGGGTACGAACAAGGCTTGGGTTTCACTACTGTAAATTGAACACACTTTGAAGATGAGCCATTTGCACTATTTGCTTCCACGTTGTTAAATATAAGACAGGATAATTTTTTAAAAGAAAATAATAATGTTTCTTGAACCTCCCCCCCCCCCTTTAATAAAATGGGGTTTTGTAAATTATGTAATTAGATTGACGCACTGAAAAGTCAACCAATCAGATTTGAAAAACAAATAGAGACTTGCCAAAGTGCCAAAATTATGTGTGTTCCTCGTGTATCCTCTGTGACTTCAAGCAAGATTTTAACCCACTTAACACCAACATTTCTCCATGCTCTCACCATCATTGTAAAGCCCTAATTTCTCAAGATTATTATTCATTTCATGTGATTAGTGATTCATATTAAGGTACAAAACAACAATTTATTCCCTTATCCCTTATTAACTATTCCTTTAAAAGAAACATTGAATAGTCAAATCATAGTGTAACGTGGGTGAGCTGGTTCTACTCTTCACACATCAACACTCGTTACCCATACTGTAGATAGACAGACTATTTTTATATTTATTTAAGATGAAATAGTAAACACTGTAAAGCTTACCGAATGCTTGTAAAACTGCACATATATTACGAAGAAGTTATATGATGTTTTTGTTGGTTTTGGTATTCGGGCACGTTTGTTTTCGGCTGTTTGAGCACACATTTTCTTCTTAAAGCAAGTCAAAGTTCGTAGCCGAAGTCTACGCCTCTGTCGGTGACTGGTCAAAAACACTAGTAGTAGGAGTGGGAACACGAAGTGTTTGTTGTCATTCAATGAGAGATTAGTTTTCATGCAAATGTTTTCACTTGAGAAATACTGCACCAAACATCGTAGTTAGATTTAAAATTGTGACTAAGTCTTCCTTGGCAAAAACGTTGAGAATTAATGATAGATTTATTGATTTATTTGAGGTTAATTCTGACTATTTTGAGGAAGTGTTTCTGACAATGTTGTTGCTACAGTGGCTCAAGAGCGACAAACAGCAATATTGACGGTCTTTAGGGAGTATGCAAGCACAGATGTTTGTTTCGCCTAGCGTGTTCTGCTAGAAGCAAACCAACCCGATATCTGTCGATGAGCCCTTGAGCAAGGCACTTAACTCTAATTGCTCCTGTAAGTCGTTCTGGATAAGAGCATCTGCTAAATGACTCAAATGAAATGTAATAGTAGATATTTTATTTGACCTCTTGAGATGGGGAAACATGTTTTTATTAAGTTGAACATTTGCTCTTTATGACAGAATGTTACAATTGGGAGAAATAACACGTTTTCTTCTCTCACGAAGTTACACTCCTCAAAAGGCACCTAATTAGTGGAACGACCCACCCCTCTCAGAGAAGTTTGTCATTCTCTCCTAGCAACAGCTTGGGTCGTTCTATAGGCTACAAACGTGTCATACAGGCCTATTGTTGCCAACAACCTTTTTGGGCGAGACGCATTAAACTTAATCTAGATAACATGAATGCCCGCTGCAAAACACGGTCAATGTAAAATAGCTATCAGGATACGCTTCCTTGAAATATAAAGTAATAAACTCGTACAAAAGGTGGTTCCCATTCAGCATGTGTTCCTTTGGCGCGTTGGACAAGCTCGGACACATGGAGAGATAAATTACAGACCGCACATTCAGCACATAGAGCCCAACCTAACAGAGTAAGTGATCGTCTCTAGACTATTGTATACACTGTATGAACATAAACAAAGTTGTTAAAAGGGATTCAATGTACAGGGATAAAGGGTTACGTTACAAACAACAATCTATAGTCTAGAGGTTAAAGTTTTGTAACCTACCAATCACATTATTTTGTGTGCTTTCTCTTTTTCTACACGGTTTGTTTGTAGGGTAGCTAAGATACAGAACAGGCACAGTGACCTTTGCAAGCTAAATCCAAGTCCAGCGCGTTGAGAGGATCTAAGAACACCAGACTGTAGGCAATAGCATTCCTTTATAATTTCACTTCATTCATTGACATACCAAGATACGTCATTGGCAGAGTTCATGTAAGATGAACACAAAAGACTAACTGAGAAAATGTTTACTCACACCACTCCCATGTCTCTGGAACTGGCTTGACACAATGGCATTCTGACAGGTCTGTCTGTCTCATCATTAGCTATGTCACAATGTCAGAGCAGAGGAAGCTGCAGCAACCAGTAATCCTGCAGTGCTTCTAGAAGGTAGCTCAGCCTACCTCTCTCCTTATCGGCAATATAATATATATATATATATATATATATATATATTTTTAAACCAATTTCATGATGCCTCATCTTTATGGCACGTTACCCTTAACTTAAGACAGCTAATCAAGCTATTGATTGTTAGTTGATGATTAACAGATTAGCTCTGTCAGGTGTGTAAGTGCTGGGCTGGAATAAAAGCCTGCACACCAAGTAGCTGTCCAGCACACGGATTGGTGACTGGGTACTGTACTTCTCCAGGTGTGACCTTGACTGGAGCTCTGGTCTGCGGTGGCTGCCTGCACCTCGCTACAGTGATGCTCCACTCCCTCACATCAAATTGATCAAGTTCCCTGAAGAGACCAGACTGCTCAGGTCCTTCCCACGTGAGTCACTGGGCTTAGATCATGTCTACAAATGATTGATTGATTGTTTGTTTGACAATACCCCCCCCCATTTAATTTACCAATATATAAGAGGCCATGATTTCACAATGTACAAAACATTAAGAACTCTTTCTCTTTCCATTACATAGACTGACCAGGTGAATTGAGGTGAAAGCTAAGATCCCTTATTGATGTCACTTGTTAAATCCACTTCAATCAGTGTAAATGAAGGGGAGGAGACAGGTTAAAGAAGGATTTAAAGCCTTGAGACAATTGAGACATGGATTGTGTATGTGTGCCTTTCAGAGGGTGATTGGGCAAGACAAAACATGTAAGTGCCTTTGAACGTGGTATGGTAGTAGTTTCCAGGGGCACTGGTATTTCGCAGTTGGGCATTTCACGCTCATCAGTTTCCCGTGGGTATCAAGAATGGTCCACCACCCAAAGGACATCCAGCCAACTTGACACAACTGTGGGAAGCATTGGAGTCAACATGGGCCAGCATCCATGTGGAATGCTCCCTGTGGAATTCTGTAAAGTGAGTGTGGAAGAGGTGAAAAAACTGTTGTCTATCAACAATGACAAGCCATCAGGGTCTGACAACTTGGATGGAAAGTTACTGAGGATAATAGTGGACGATATTGCCACTCACATTTGCCATATCTTTAATCTCGGCCTACTAGAAAGTGTGTAACCTCATTCTTGGAGGAAAGCAAAAGTTATTCCGCTACCTAAGAATAGTAAAGCTCCCTTTACTGGTTCAAATAGCCGACCAATCAGCCTGTTACCAACACTTAGTAAACTTTTGGAAAAAAATGTTTTTGTCCAGATACAATGCTATTTTTACAGACTTTCAGCACACTTATAGGGAAGGACATTCAACAAGCACGGCACTTACACAAATGACTGATGATTGGCTGAGAGAAATTGATGATAAAACAATTGTGGGAGCTGTTTTGTTAGACTTAAGAGCGGCTTTTGGCATTATCGATCATAGTCTGCTAATATAAAACTTGTGTTATGGCTTTACACCCCCTTCTATATTGTGGATAAAGAGTTACCTATCTAACAGAACACAGAAGGTGTTCTTTAATGGAAGCCTCTCCAATACAATCCAGGTAGAATCAGGAATTCCCCAGGGCAGCTGTCTAGGCCCCTTACTATTTTCAATCTTTACTAATGACATGCCACTGGCCTTGAGTAAAGCCAGTGTGTCATGTATGCGGATGAGTCAACACTATTCACGTCAGCTACTACAGCGAGTGAAATCACTGCAGGACTTAACAAAGGGCAGTTAGTTTCAGAGTGAGTGGAAAGGAATCAGTTAGTCCAAAAAAAAAAAAAAAAAAGCATTGTATTTGGGACAAATCATTCACTAAACCCTAAACCTCAACTAAATACTGTAATGAATAATGTGGAAATTGAGCAAGTTGAGATGACTAAACTGCTTGGAGTAACCCTGGATTGTAAACGGTCATGGTCAACACATGTTGATACAACAGTAGCTGAGATGGGGAGAAGTCTATCCATAATAAAGCGCTGCTCTGCATTTTTAACAACACTATCAAAAAGGCAGGTCCTACAGGCTCTAGTTTTGTCACGCCTGGACTACATTTGTGTGGTCAGGTGCCACAAAGGGACCTTGGAAATTTACAATTGGCTCAGAACAGGGCAGCACAGCTGGGCCTTAAATGTACACAGAAAGCTAATGTTAATAATATGCAGTAAATCTCTCATGGTTCAAAATGGATGAGCGATAGACTTCATCCCTACTTGTTTTTGTAAGAAGCGTTGACATGCTGAATGCACCGAGTTGTCTGTTTAAACTACTACCACACAGCTTGGACACCCATGCATACCCCACAAGACATGAGGTGCTCCCGAGTGCTGCAGCGGTCTAAGGCACTACATCTCAGTGCTAGAGGCATCATTACAGACCCTGGTTCGATTCCAGGCTGTATCCAGCCATGATTGTCCCATAGGGCGGCTCACAATTGGCCCGGGTTTGGCCGAGGTAGGCCGTCATTGTAATTAAGAATTTGTTCTTTACTGAGTTGCCTTGTTAAATAAAAATAAAATGCCAACAAAAGTCTCTTCACAACCCCCAAGTCCAGAACAGACTATGGGAGGGGCATAGTACAACATAGAGCCATGGCTACATGGAACACTTCCACATCAGGTAACTGATGCAAGCAGTAGAATCAGATTTAAAAAATATAAAAATACACCTTCTAGAACAGCGGGGACTGTGAAGAGACACACACAGGCACAGACGTACATGATAAGACACGCACTCTACACGGATGTACACATGGATTTTGTATTGTAGATATGTAATAGTAGAGTAGTGGCCTGAGGGAACACACTTAATGTGTTGTGTTAAGAAATGTAATATTTTAACTTGTATATAACTGCCTTAATGTTGCTGGACCCCAGGAAGAGGCAGCAGCTAATGGGGATCCTTAATAAATACAAAATACAAACACCTTGTAGAGTCCATGCCCTGACAAATCGAGGCTGTTCTGAGGGCAAAAAGGGGTTCTTAATGTTTTGTACACTGTGTATAAAGTGCCAATAATCTGACAAACAGTACCTCGTCAGTAACCCCTATTGAATGTACAGTACTACATCATAAATAGAACTGTATGACGTCATTCTTTATTCGATCACTAACGCTGATGTTTTGCATACTATTTATCAAACCTCTATTTACGTCTATTACTCTCTTTATTTATTTCTGTAGAGGCCAACATGGTGTCCCAGACTGAGTGGACGTTTTATCCCAACTTTGGTCAGCCCAGAACCTTCCATGTTGGCAAACGCTGTTTGCTGGAGGGAGGTCACCAGTATAGGACCATACGGTGTTCTTCAGAGAGAACTCTGGAGGTCACCATCGGGAGGAAAAAACAAGGTATGTACTGCAAATATTCAGTAGCAGTGAAAACGCACACGTTTTGCAGAATGTTCAAAGTATTCTTTCAACAAAATTATCCGATGAAGGCTATTGTGTTAAAGTTGATAAGTAGTTTAGGATTATCTGCGTTTATGGTTAGGCTTTCTGATGGTACATTGGAATGCATGACTTAGGCTAATAGAAGAATACATTCTAGATTGGCTATGCTCTTGTAACGGCTGTTTGAAGAAGGTGAGGACCAAAGCGCAGCGTGGTACGTGTTCATGTTTGTTTATTGACACTGAACACTAAATACAAAAATAACAAAAGGGAATAAACAAAACAGTCCTGAAAGGTGAAAAACACTAAACAGAAATCAACTACCCACAAAACCCATGTGGGAAAAAGCTACCTAAGTATGGTTCTCAATCAGAGACAACGATAGACAGCTGCCTCTGATTGAGAACCACACCCGGCCAAAACAACAAAGAAAAACAAAACATAGAAACTGAACATAGAATGCCCACCCTAGTCACACCCTGGCCTAACCAAAATAGAGAATAAAAGCCTCTCTATGGCCGGGGCGTGACAGCTCTGTGTAATTTCTCCTGGACAGACTAAGTAAACATACAATTACACACAATTTTATTTCTGGGTTAAACAAGGTTATGCTCAGTGTTAGATGTATTATAATCTCAGTTAACCCAGACCTAAAATCTTGCATTATTTGGTCAGATGCTCGATTATGTTTACGTAGTCTGTAGACAAGAGAATATTTTTTTATTTAACCTTTATTTAACCAGGTAGGCAAGTTGAGAACAAGTTATAATATATGTATCATAATGTAGCCGCTTGTTCCTCCATTCCAGCCAGGTTTACCTGCCATTCTGCACCTGGTTCTAGACCCTATCTAACACCTGAGTACAGTCCTGACTTTCACAAGTTTGGATCAACATTACCAACAACACATTTTGGGTAAGGATTTTGTTTTCCTTCAGTTGTGTTGATGGTATATTTGATTGAAATAGGATACAGTAGGCTACGGTGCTGTAGATATACTGTAGCTCTGTCTTGTTTTCATACATGAATTTCTACAGATGGCTGAAAGATGGTGCTATTGGTCTTTATATTGCCCAGTTTCAAGGGACAAACAGCCAAGTGTACAACAATTTAGCACACAGGGAGCATCCCAATAATCTCTCCTTTCACCTGAAGTGTACACTTGTTCACTACTTCCAACCAATCTAAAGGCAGTAGATTGCTGGAGTCATAGGACAGTGGGAGCTTCCACCATATTTCCTTTCAAATCAGTGAAGGGGAGTGGACAAATGCATCATTTGGAAGGAAAGAGAGTTAATTGAGACATAACCACAGTTTCACATTTGTGAAAAGATGGGTATCAGCATGCTCAGTGACGTGTGATGGTGGTTTCATACTCACAGTGGAATTGTCCTCTGTAGGTCACTGACCTTCAGTGCAGATACATTCGTTCCTCTTCAGCCACCTCCAAAAAAGACATGGTGAGACATATAACCAATTAAGATAGTTAAGTTTAAACTTGTGCATTTCTGGAGACCTGGGGAAGAAGAATTGTATTTAACAAGTGATATTATTTATGCAAATGTACATGATTGATGCAAGGTTTAGATGAAGAGGCATTCCAGATGTATAGTATGTTTTGCCATTTATTTGTGGCTGGTGTGTGTGATGTCTTTCTGCAGTATTCCATATGTAGCGAGGAAGAGGATGGAGGACAGGGAGGCAGACATACTGGAAGTGAAGAAGCTGAGTAAATGGAGGCCTGCCCCAGTCATATTCAAAACTGTGCTGGACAACTGACATGTCAAAATGTTTTTTGGATGAATGAGGAGAAATGGATAACGATTCCAAACTGTATATTATGATCATTCGGCATGATTACAGCCACATGGTTTTGATTCTACTGTTGTTTGATAAGGAAGTTTGGTGGGAGGGGGGGGATCAATGATGTAATAAAGTGTGACTAATTGTCATGACATCATTTGGAGCTTTTGCCATCACTATTCACTTTTGAACAATTGGGTTGTGCAATTTGCTGAGGGGAGATAAGCAACAATAAGCCAAGCAGGGAAAAAAAGTTCCCAGGTGGCCTGACTTTGCTGAGTTCCAAAAGCAGTTAGGTCAGCAACAGTTGATAACCTGACCTCTGTTTTGCCTTATAGTCTGGCAGAGGTGCATCGCATAGATTTCCTTAATTCCCAGGGGAAGATAAGTGGTGGGCTCAATCCCTCATTCAGCAAAACAACACTGCTGATCCCGTTCAGGATAGACAGGGACAACTAGGACTGCCACTATTAGCTGCTTAGTCACTTCAGCATGCCTCAAGGTTAGGGAGGGGGTGTGTACAGGTTTTTAATAATGGTCCCATGTATCTGCATTCATGACATGTCGGATCAAGGAAACTCTGAATTTTTACGACATTGTAGAAAGATGATAGGCGGTAGGCCGTTCAGAGTTTTCCAATTGGAAAGTATCAGAATCAACCAATAGAAAACTACACGCAAATAACTTATTTCGGAGGTTCCGACGTGATGAATGCAGCATCTGTGTTAAGGTACGTTTTCATTTGCGGAGGCTTTCCAGCCCGACAAGCAAAGGGTAGAGCAGGAATCGTATAGCTCAGTGGGTTTGCCTGGGCATGTTCAGTACAAAAACGTTTTTGAATGTTTCCTTTAAGTGTACTTTTTTGAGATTACTAATGTTATTGTCCCACTACAATTTTTTAATTTTTTTAAATTGAAATACTGTAGAATTCTATTCATTCCTATGGAGGACTGCTCCTACTGGGGAGTGCCAATACAGCCAACCGGTGCCTTCAAAGCCTCTCAATGGCCAATAAATAACATCAGCAATCCAGAGTTTATATACATCGTTGTTACCCACTTCTCTCTACGTATGTGACACTAGCCACAATAGTGGAATTTGTGTTTCGTCTGCAAAATCTAAGTCCCTCATTGAAAGTGATGCAAACGGATACAAATAGTGGATTCATGCCATATTTGGACTAGATAATACTAAACAAGGTTGGAATGTTATGACATATTTGTTGACACGATGGGTTCACAATCCATAGGTAAGGCTGTTCAGTGCATATAAGTATGCCCCAATGCAATTATGCAGTCTAATACATCCACAATGGGATTTCAACAGTTTGTTTCTCTCTGTTGTCAAACTAATTAATTATTGTATTTAATTTAAAATTAGGCAACAACATTCCAACCTTTAGCATTATCTAGTCCAAATATGTCATGATTCCACTATTGGTAACCATTGCATCCTTTTCAGCGAGGGACTTTAATTTTGAAAGTGAACCGCAAATTCCACACATTATAGCCCTGCACGGGCATTAATTTTAAGTCCGAGCCCTAGCCATGCCGTTCAGGCCCTAGCCTACCCCAGGCCCGATTTGCTTCTGCCAAATGTAAGGGCCGAGCTTGGGCTCCATTAGTTGCTGCTCTCTGTCTGTCACTCACTCCCTGCACGCGTTTACATTTTTACATTTGAGTAATTTATCAGACCCTCTTATCCAGAGCGAGTTTATACATTTTCATACTGGTCCCCTGTGGGAATCAAAGCCACAACCCTGGCATTGCAAGTGCCATGCTCTACCAAGTGAGCCACACAGGACTAGCAAAACCATTGCCTCATAGCGGCTCTGATCAATTTAGTGATACCCGAGCCCTGCCTGTACCCTAGTTATTGATGAAAAAACAGGCCCTACGTGGCCCTAACCCGATGTACCGTATAATGTTGGGGCCGTCAGGCTCGGGTCAGGTAGCAGAGCTCTAAATCAAATAAAATATATTGGTCACATACACATATTTAGCAGATGTTATTGCGGGTGTTAGCGAAATGCTTGTGTTCCTAGCTCCAACTGTGCAGTAGTATCTAACAATTCACATCACTACACAAATCTAAAAGTAAAAGAATGGAATTAAGAAATATATAAATATTAGGACAAGCAATGTTGGAGTGGCATTGACTAAATACAGTAGAATGGAATACAGTATATACATTTGAGATCAGTAAAGCAGAATGTGAACATTATTAAAGTGACTACTGTTTCATTATTAAAGTGTCCAGTGATTCTATGTATATAGGGCAGCAGCCTCTAAGATGCAGGGTTGAGTAGCCGGCTGGTGATGCCTATTTAACAGTCTGATGGCCTTAAGATAGAAGCTGTTTTCAGCTCGGTCCCAGCTTTGATGTACATGTACTGACTTTGCGGGGTGAACAGGCCATGGCTCGGTTGGTTGATGTCCTTGATGATCTTTTTGGCCTTCCTGTGACATCGGGTGCTGTAGGTGTCCTGGAGGGCAGGCAGTGTGCCCCCGGTGATGCATTGGGCAGAACGTATCACCCTCTGGAGTGCCCTTGGTTGCAGGGAGTGCAGTTGCCGTTTTTTTTTTTTTAAATTATTTCACCTTTATTTAACCAGGTAGGCTAGTTGAGAACAAGTTTTCATTTGCAACTGCGACCTGGCCAAGATAAAGCATAGCAGTGTGAACAGACAACAACACAGAGTTACACATGGAGTAAACAATTAACAAGTCAATAACACAGTAGAAAAGAAAAAAAAAGAGTCTATATACATTGTGTGCACAAGGCATGAGGAGGTAGGTGAATAATTAAAATTTTGCAGATTAACACTGGAGTGATAAATGATCAGATGGTCATGTACAGGTAGAGATATTGGTGTGCAAAAGAGCAGAAAAGTTAATAAATATAAACAGTATGGGGAAGAGGTAGGTAAAATTGGGTGGGCTATTTACCGATAGACTATGTACAGCTGCAGCGATCGGTTAGCTGCTCAGATAGCAGATGTTTGAAGTTGGTGAGGGAGATAAAAGTCTTCAACTTCAGCAATTTTTTTTTGTTTGTTTTTGTTTTTTTTGTTTTGTTTTTTGCAATTCGTTCCAGTCACAGGCAGCACAGAACTGGAATGAAAGGCGGCCAAATGAGGTGTTGGCTTTAGGGATGATCAGTGAGATACACCTGCTGGAGCGCGTGCTACGGGTGGGTGATTGCCATCGTGACCAGTGAACTGAGATAAGGTGGAGCTTTACCTAGCATGGACTTGTAGATGACCTGGAGCCAGTGGGTCTGGCGACGAATATGTAGCGAGGGCCAGCTGACTAGAGCATACAGGTCGCAGTGGTGGGTGGTATAAGGTGCTTTAGTAACAAAACGGATGGCACTGTGATAAACTGCATCCAGTTTGCTGAGTAGAGTGTTGGAAGCTATTGTGTAGATGACATCGCCGAAGTCGAGGATCGGTAGGATAGTCAGTTTTACTAGGGTAAGTTTGGCGGCGTGAGTGAAGGAGGCTTTGTTGCGGAATAGAAAGCCGACTCTAGATTTGATTTTAGATTGGAGATGTTTGATATGAGTCTGGAAGGAGAGTTTACAGTCTAGCCAGACACCTAGGTACTTATCGATGTCCACATATTCTAGGTCGGAACCATCCAGGGTGGTGATGCTAGTCGGGCGTGCGGGTGCAGGCAGCGAACGGTTGAAATGCATGCATTTGGTTTTACTATGACAGAACTTTGCAGCTCCTCCCCCTTTGGCAGTTCTATCTTGACGGAAAGTGTTATAGTTGGGTATGGAAATCTCAGAATTTTTGGTGGCCTTCCTAAGCCAGGATTCAGACACGGCAAGGACATCAGGGTTGGCAGAGTGTGCTAAAGCAGTGAGTAAAACAAACTTAGGCTTCTGATGTTGACATGCATGAAACCAAGGCTTTTTTGACCACAGAAGTCAACAAATGAGGGTGCCTGGGGACATGCTAGGCCTGGGTTTACCTCCACATCACCCGAGGAACAGAGGAGGAGTAGGATGAGGGTGCGGTTAAAGGCTATCAAAACTGGTCGCCTAGAGTGTTGGGGACAAGGAATAAAAGGAGCAGATTTATGGGTGTGGTAGAATATATTCAGGGCATAATGTGCAGACAGGGGTATGGTGGGGTGCGGGTACAGCGGAGGTAAGCCCAGGCACTGGGTGATGATAAGAGAGGTTGTATCTCTGGACATGCTGGTTATAATGGGTGAGGTCACCTCATGTGTGGGAGGTGGGACAAAGGAGGTATCAGAGGCGTGAGGAGTGGAACTAGGGGCTCCATTGTAAACTAAAACAATGATAACTAACCTGAACAACAGTATACAAGGCATATTGATATTTGAGAGAGACATACAGCAAGGCATAAAGTAATCGCAGGTCTTGATTGGGAGAGCTTGCTAAAACAACAGATGAGACAACAACAGCTAGTCACCTAACACAACAACAGCAGGTAAAATGGCGATGACTAGGCAGAGAGGGTCGGATTAACTACACACAGAGCCTGAGTTCGCGGCTTGGGCCGACGGATCTGCACAGACGGAGACTGGTTGAAGGCACAGCGGATGGAGTATTCGTCGGCAGACCAGTCGTGGTGGTGCGGCGGGGGGCCGCGTCAACATAGAATCCAAGCCAGATGGCGAAAGAGGTATTGTAGAATTTAGTTTGCTAGCAGGGAGATGTGCCTGGCTCACGGCTAGCTGGTGCTAGCTTCGTGGCAGTGGCGTTAGCCAAGGTCCAGAGTTTACAGCAAGGATCCGGTGGAGTATTGGGCTCTAGCCGTGAATGAGTGGGGTTCGGGTGAACAGCTGAGTAGGCCGGGAGGTGGGCCTCGGGGATAGCTTCGGTACTGGGTGCAAGCTAGCTGTGAAGATCAGAAGTAGTGGTCCAGGGATTACGGTAGGAATCCGGCGTTGTTGTGGAGAGACAGTTCGATACTAGTAGACTGGCGAGTATTATCCAGGCTAAAAACAGGGCTGGCTGTGCAGAAGGTAAAAGCCGCTAGCAGTGGCTAACAATGACTAAACAGCTTGTAGCTAATTAGCTGGTTAGATTCTGGAGGTTCTTGAATGTATTCTAAAATTAAGAATAATAGCGATTCCGTATCACATTGGGTGAGGCAGGTTACCGGAAGGTATAATCTAATTAAAAATCGAAAAGAGATTGAAAATAAATATGGGTCCAGTGAGTGGTTGGGCTGGCTGGGGATACGGCGATTCAGACAGCTTGTTAGCACAGGCCTGCTAACTAACAGTTAGCAGGCCGGGGCTAAACAAGCTAGCAGTTAGCAGATTCTAGGTGGGGTGAACATAAGGACTTTTAAATGTTTGTAAATGTTATAACAATCACACTATGAGTAGTTAATCATGAAGCATACACCCCTGCTTCTCTTCTTACCGGAGAGTTCTTTATTCCTTGTCTGCGCAATGAACTGAGAACCCAGCTGGCTGTATGAACGGGGACAGTATATCCCGAGAGAGCCTTGATTCTGTGAAACAGAGTATGTTACAGTCCCTGATGTCTCTCTGGAAGGAGATCCTCGCCCTGAGCTCGTCTACTTTACTGTCCAGAGACTGAACATTAGCAAGTCATATACTGTGAAGTGGTGTATGGTGTGCCAGCCTTCTGAGTCGGACTAGAAGTCCCCTCTGAATACCTTTTCTCCACCGGCAGCCACTTGGAGCAACCTCTAGGATAAGTTCAATTGCCCTGGGGGGTACGAACAAAGGGTTAAATTCGGGAAAGTCGTATTCTCGGTTGTGATGCTGGTGAGTTACCGCTGCTCTGATATCCAAAAGTTATTTACGGCTGCATGTAATAACAGAAAAAATGTTCTGTGTTAATAATGTAAGAAATAACACGCAAAAAAATGAAATACTGCAAAGTTGCTTAGGAGCTAGAAGCAGAGCTGCCACGTCTGTCAGCTCCATCTTGTGTATCATCACACATGGAAGATGACAGCTGCCAGTGACCATAGCAAAGGTGTAAACAAACATTTTCGAAGTGTGAAAAAGGTGAAAGAAAACCAAAATGAACCCAAAAATCGATTAGAAAACAAATATTTGTTTTGTTAGATGTGACTCTGTAGACTTATGTTAGCCAGCTAACTATCCGATCTATTACATGTAATTCTTGACATATCACCACGCAGGCTACGTTGTGTTGAGCGTGGTAGAATTAACCAATGAAAACGTCACTGAGGCCCTCTTCTCAGTGAGGAGTACTTGGCTTCTCGAGGCTCTGCTTATGCAGTTCTGCACGCTACACACTGTACCTAGTGTGCCTTTACACCATCGGATGTTCGAGAGGTACAGACTCCTGTTTTCCCGTGGGATTCTGTCATTTTGTCAATTTATTATTTTGTTTACTAAGATCTCTCGTATTAAGAGGACATAATCCGTATGTGGTTAAGAGCTAACTGAACACTGGCAAAGCTAGGTACCTATACCTTGAGCCACTACCTGGGCAAAACCATTGCCTCAACAAGCAGGGGTGCACACACCTGCTTGAAACCTCCTTTAGGCCTTGGGGACCTCCAGCTGTTCCATGTATTTGAACTATTCCAGAGCTAGCATACCTGATTGAACTTGGTTGGTTGGGGGTTCGATTCCCATGGGGGACCAGTACAAAAGAAGTATGAAAATGTACAACTGTAGGTTTCTCTGGATAAGAGCATCGACTAAAATAGCAACGGAATAAACAGGCAATTTCAGTTTCACATAAAAATAAATTGCATTTGCAAAGTATTAAAAAAACTGGAAAATGTACAGTACCAGTCAAAAGTTTGGACACACCTACTCATTCCAGGGTTTTACTATATTTGTAAAAATGTTTACATTGTAGAATAATAGTGATGACAACAAATAACACATGGAATCATGTAGTAAACAAATCTAAATATATTTGAGATTCTTCAAAGTAGCCACCCTTTGCCTTGATGACAGCTTTGCACACTCTTTTTAATTTTTTTATTTCACCTTTATTTAACCAGGTAGGCTAGTTGAGAACAAGTTCTCATTTGCAACTGCGACCTGGCCAAGATAAAGCATAGCAGTGTGAACAGACAACACAGAGTTACACTCTTGGCATTTTCTCAACCAGCTTAATGAGTTAGTCACATGGAATACATTTCAATTAACTGGTGTGCATTGTTAAGTTCATTTGTGAAATTTATTTCTTTCCTAATGCATTTGAGACAATCTGTTGTGTTGTAACAAGGTAGGGGTGGTATACAGAAGATAGTCCAAATTATGGCAAGAACAGCTCAAATAAGCAAAGAGAAACAACAGTCCATCATTACTTTAAGACACAAAGGTCAGTCAATACGGAACATTTCAAGAACTTTGAAAGTTTCTTCAAGTGCAGTCGCAAAACCGTCAAGTGCTATGATGAAACTAGCTCTCTCCACCACAGGACAGGAAGACCCAGAGTTACCTCTGCTGCAGAGGACAAGTTCATTAGAGTTACCAGACCGAATAAATGCTTCACATAGTTCAAGTAACAGACACATCTCAACATCAAATATTCAGATGAGATTATGTTCTAATTGCTGCAAAGAAACCACTCCTAAAGTACACCAATAAGAAACGAGCAATAGGCATTAGACCGGTGGAAATCTTTCCTTTGGTCTGATGAGTCCAAATTTGAGATTTTAGTTCCAACCGCCGTGTCTTTGTGAGACGCAGAGTAGGTGAACGGATGATCTACACATGTTTGGTTCCCACTGTGAAGCATGGAGGAGATGGTGTGGGGGTGCTTTGCTGGTGACACTGTCAGAGATTTAGTTAGAAATCAAGGCACACTTAACCAGCATGGCTACCACAGCATTCTGCTGCGATACGCCATCCCATCTATTTTGCGTTTAGTGGGACTATCATTTGTTTATCAACAGGATACCTCCATGCTGTGTAAGGGCTATTTGACCAAGAATGAGAGTGATGGTGCTGCATCAGATGACCTGGCCTCCACGATCACCGGACCTCAACCCAATTGAGAGGGTTTTAGATGAGTTGAACCGCAGAGTGAAGGAAAAGCAGCTAACAAGTGCTCAGCATATGTGGGAACTCCTTCAAGACTGTTGGAAAAGCATTCCAGGTGAAGCTGGTTGAGAGAATGCCAAGAGTATGCAAAGCTGTCATCAAGGCAAAGGGTGGCTACTTTGAAGAATCTTAAATATAAAATACATTTTGGATTTGTTTATCACTTTTTTGGTTACTACAATGTAAAAAAATAAAAATTTAAAAATTCCATGAGTATTATCAGATTTAACTGTTTTGTACAGATAATTATCAGACTCAAGTTACACTTAAATACAGCACATTTAGTTTACATTTTTTTCACAATTGTAGTGCACTGGGCCTAATATACAACCCATATTTATGTTGAGTTATTTTCCCTTTTGTACTTGAACTATTTGCACATCATTACAACACTGTATACAGACATAATATGACATTTGAAATGTCTTTATTCTTTTGGAGGTTTTGTTAACGTTACATTTTTGTTTGTTTATCTATTTCACTTGCTTTGGCAATGTAAACATATGTTTCCTATGCCAATAAATTGAATTGAATATAGATGTCTTCAGCGCAGGCAAAGTATTTTTCTTCTGCAGCACCCCTACCCCCAAACTACTTCCTGCGGCTATGCATGGTACTCGCAGCAGTAGGTCTACATTGTCTACATTGTCAACTAAGTAAAATACATAGGCCTAAAGCCGACAAATAAAACAATCGAAAATATGCTGATGAAAATGCAGGTTCTTTCAATCATGTATTTAAGGAAAGTTAATGTAACCAAATTACGGGGATTAACAGTACATTTACTAGGCCTACTGGTTACATATGTAACAAGGAACTGATAAATTAAACAATCAGAGGGCAAACAATTCACACAATGATACAATGAATGTGCAAGAATTGGTGGGAGACAGCAGAGCACATTCTGGAGAACTGAGTGCATGCATTATGAAGAGAGACGCCCATATTCTCCACATTCCCCTCCCTTCTTCATGTCTCAGTATTTTAAATTATACTTGAGACAAATTATCTTCACACATTTAAGATTTGTTTTCACAGACAGCCGCAACTCAATAATCAGCTAGGCCAATTGCCACGTGCGCTGCCCAAATTGTTGGCTTCTCAAATATGCATAGGCCTACGCACTTGTGATTAGAAACAATCCACAGCTACTGTATTTACATTATTTTTTAAATAACCTAATGATCCTCTGTGGCTAAGCCAAGCTCTCTGGTAAAATATTTTGAATGATTTAATTTAGACAGGAGTAATTATATAATTTTGTCAAAACATCAATTTACTTTAGCGGGAAGCAAGCATCCAAACTGTGTACCCGCCAATGTTCCTTTAATTTGCAAGTGGCTGAAATTAGAGATTTGTATATAATGACAAGATGCTCATGTCTCCACCCTAACAATGCGAGTCATTGTCCCAAAGGCGGGAATGCAGGCGACAAGTTTAGGTCTGCATATTATGCCCATAGAAACACATTGGGCTTATTCAGGGCAGATTATGGTGAGAGTGAGCCCTCGCGCATTGCCACTTCCTCTCTGCTGAAACTAGCGAGCGACCATGTTTCTGATGCCATCTCGCCAGAAAAAGTATGACATGCCATACTTTTTGTCCCGACTGTTTGGCTCGCTCGGATGCTTTATCTGAGATTGATGCGTCTTTATGTCGGCGCGCGTCTCCGTCAACAAAATGATCAATATTTCAATATTTTTGGGGAGACTGGCAAGGAGGTAAGGTAGGGCAGGCTCCCTAGGGCCCGCCCATAACGCTAGCCCTGCTACCTACAGTTATTTTTTTTAGAAAACCAAAAATGCCCATAAGACAAAGACAGTAGGGCACGTTGACCTTTTCACAAACAACAACACCTCTGGAAATCGGTTTGCCAGACAGTTTCTTTTAGAGAATTTGCTAATAAGTACCCTACACAACTACTGTATATAAAATAAGGCAAGAACGTCATGTAACAACAACGTAGGCCTAATTCCCAAGGTTTCTCTCAAGTTTGTTGTTGTATTGATTAGGATTTAATCACAGAAAGAACGGCTGCCATTCATGGCTCCTAAAAACAGATCCAGATCTTTGACTGTTTTCAATGGGCTGAATGCAAAAGCCTCCCATTTCGGGTAACTGACTGAAACTCTGGGTTGTCAGCACATCATTTGTAATGTGGATACAAATGGCTGCTTTACAACTGCATTGTTATGCAAACTGCAGGCCATTTTCTGATATTTGCTCTGTCTTGGTAGTGTAGATATGACGAGGTAGATACAATTTGTATTTGTGGTAATGACTTTGGGTTGAACAATGGCCCTGGGCATGTTGGATAAATTGCCATTTGAATACCCCTGCAGCATACACACTAACCCTTTATGCATTTATTATTTAGGTAGTTATGCAACATAATGGCTAATAAGTCAAGGGGTATGAATACTTTCTGAAGGTACTGTATATACTCTTTACAAATATCTTAATTACTTTTTAACTCTGCATTGTTGGGAACGGTCTCGTAAGTAAGCGTTTCATGGTAGTCTACACCTGTTGTATTTGGTGCATGTGACCATTAACATTTGAAATGTAAACTTACAGTACATGTAAAAACATACACCTGCCATTGCTTCCCTGTGTGTGCCTCAGTGTATTAGGGACTGACTGTCCGGTCCTCCCTCGTTCCAGGAGAGTAGAGGAGAGTCACTTACGGTTCTATCGACTCTCCCCAGCTTGTATTTTGTCATTGTCATGTACCTGCAGCCTTGCTTGACCACCCACAGCTCACAGAGCATGCCTGTTGTCCCTGATGAGGGGGAGATTAGAAGCACAGGCTGACAGGCTCTCCCTGCTGCGCAATAGGCTGAGCATCTGTTTACAACATTAACCACTGTTTTTCTAACTCGTGGTTCCCCCATGCTTAATATTACCTTATCTGGGTGGAACAGACCCTGCTCTTGACCGCTGACCTTTCACACTGACTCAAAATGCATGGAAATCTGCAGTTGTTTTGGGTGAACTGAACACAAGAATATTTCTTGTGTTGCTTTTTTATTTTATAATTGGAGAACAATTAACTGTCTGAGAACAATAGCAATATTGTCATGTTTCGTTTAAAAGGAGCTTTACTTTAAATTCTAAAGCTTTTGTTTCCTACTGTATGATATTCTGGCTAATGGCAAATATTGTAATATGAATAACCAGCATGGTCTAGACTAGACGTAACATAGTAAATGTAAATCTGTTATACTTAAATTAGTATGATAAGTTATGTTTGGTATGATTGGTCAGGGTAGATGGGTGGGTGTATAATGTGAAGGTCTAACAACCCAAAAGTTGCGAGTTCAAATCTCATCACAAACAACTTTAGCATTTTAGCAAAATTAGCAACTCTTTATGCAAGTATAAACACCATGGGACTAGACATTCAGACATTCAGAACATCCAGGGCTCAGCCCTGAAGACCTAGGGTGACTCCGAGGGGGGAGGGGGGATAACGCGCCCCTCACCCTAGCAGTTTTTCAGAAACATAACTTAATGTTGCATATCTCACTGCTTTCTTCCATGCTCTGTGTTCTCCTGATGCAAAATAATTAACACTTCTTAATAGTAATTCAATGGATTGTGGTCAGTAAACCCATAGAATATTGTGCCAATAATATATATTTTTAAATCTATAAGTGCATAACTATATCGTCATTTTCCATTAAATATGTTTTGGGGGGAAATAGTATTTATAATTTTGTTGCAATGTTTTCATAAACCATGTCCAATATTTGATTGGCAATAAAAAAGCCTCATGTTGATGTTAGTCACATTACTATAACTAATGTGAGCTAGTCATGCTGCACACACTGTGCAGTTCCAAAATATTCCATATGGTGGCAGCCTAAACCACAAATTAATTAATGTTTTGCATTAAAAAAAATCTAGTTACGTGCAATATAGCTGGATTGGGATTTTAGGCTGCCATTGTTTTGGACTATGTTTGATCAGCATAAATGTATTAGCAGTAGGTGTCACGCCCTGACCTTAGAAAGCCTTGTTTATTCTCTATTTGGTTAGGTCAGGGTGTGACTTGGGTGGGCAAATCTATGTTTCTATTTCTTTGATGGTGTGGTTCACAATCAGAGGCAGCTGTCTATCGTTGTCTCTGATTGGGGATCATATATAAGTTGTCCTTTTTCATTTGGGTTTTGTGGGTAGTTGTTTTCTGTTCAGTGTCTGCACCTGACAGGACTGTTTAATTTTTCCCTCTTTGTTATTTTGTTCGAGTGTTTTGAGTATTACATTTATCATGAACACTTACCACGCTGCGTTTTGGCCCACTCCTTCATACGATGATCGTTACAGAACTACCCACCTAAAAAGGGCCAAGCAGCGTGTTCAAGAGGAGCAGAGAGAGTGGAGGACATCCTGGACCTGGGAGGGGGTTATGGCAGGGGACAAGACCCTGCCATGGAAACAGGTGGAAACAGGTGGAAACAGCGAAAGAGGAACGGCGACGATACGAGGGGACACAGCTAGCACGGAAACCCAAGAGGCAGCTCCAATAATATTTTTTTTGAGGGGGGTGGCACACGAGGAAAGTGGCAGAGTCAGGGTTCAGACCTGAGCCAACTCCTCGTGCTTACCGTGCGGAGCGTGTGACTGGTCAGTCACTGTGTTATGATGGCGCCGGCTCAGCGCTCCTGGTCTCCAATACACCTCCTCGAACCAGGATATCCTGCGCCGGCTCTGCTCACTGTGTCTCCGGTGCGTCTGCACAGCCCAGTGCGTCCTGTGCCAGCGCCCCGCATTTGCAGGGCAAAAATTAACATCCAGCCAGGACGGGTTGTGCCAGCTCTACGCTCCAGACCTCCAGTGCGCCTCAACAGTCCAGTACGTCCTGTGCCTCCTCCCCGCACTCGCCCTGAGGTGCATGTCATCAGCCCGGTGCCACCTGTACCGGTCCCACGCATCAGGCCTCCAGTGCACCTCCACAGTCCAGTACGTCCTGTGCCTCCTCCTCGCAGTCGCCCTGAGGTGCGCGTCTTCAGCCCGGTGCCACCTGTACCGATCCCACGCATCAGGCCTCAAGTGCGCCTCCACAGTCCAGTACATCCTGTGCCTCCTCCCCGCACTCGCCCTGAGGTGCGTGTCTTCAGCCCAGTGCCACCTGTACCGGTCCCACACATCAGGCTTCCAGTGCGCTACCACAGGCCAGAGCTTCCGGCGACAGTTCCCAGTCCAGAGCTTACGGCGACAGTTCCCAGTTCAGAGCTTCGGGTAACGTTTCACAGTCCGGAACCTCCAACGACGGTCCCTAGTCCGGAACCTCCAACGACGGTCCCCAGTCCGGAGCCTCCAGCGACGGTCCCCAGTCCGGAGCCTCCAGCGACGGTCCCCAGTCCGGCGTCTCCGGCGAGGATCGGTGGTCTGGTTCCTCCAGCAATGATCTGCGGCCCGGTTCCTCCAGTGAAGGTCCATGCATCAGGGCCGCCACCAAAGCGGAGGGATCTGCGGGCGGAGGGGGGTCTACGTCCCGCACCAGAGCCGCCGCCGTGAAGGGATGCCCACCCGGACCCTCCCATTTAGAGTCAGGTTTTGCGGCCGGAGTCCGCACCTTTGGGGGGGGGGGGGGGGTACTGTCATGCCCATGAGGTTTTTATTCTCTATTTTGGTTAGGCCAGGGTGTGACTAGGGTGGGCGTTCTAGTTTTAGCGACAAAATGTCCTCTGGTCTGATGAAACGAAAATAGAACTGTTTGGCCATAATGACCATTGTTATGTTTGGAGGAGAAAGGGGGAGAAAGGGGAGGTTTGCAAGCTGGAGAACACCATACCAACAGTGAAGCACAGGGATGGCAGCATCATGTTTTGGGGGTGCTTTGCTGCAGGAGGGACTGGTGCACTTCACAAAATAGACGGCAGCATGAGAGAGGAAAATTATGTGGATATATTGCAGCAACATCTCAAGACATCAGTCAGGAAGTTAAAGCTTGGTCGCAAATGGGTCTTTCAATTGGACAATGACCCCAAGCATACTTCCAAAGTTGTGGCAAAATGTCAAGGTATTGGAGTGGCCATCACAGAGCCCTGGCCTCAATCCTATAGAACATTTGTGGGCAGAACTGAAAAAGTGTGTGCGAGCAAGGAGGCCTATGAACCTGACTCAGTTACACCAGCTCTGTCAGGAGGAATGGGCCAAAATTCATCCAACGTAATTGTGGGAATCTTGTGGAAGGCTACCCAAAATGTTTGACCCAAGTTAAACAATTTAAATGCAATGCTACCAAATACTAATTGAGTGTATGTAAACTTCTGACCCAATGGAAATGTCATGAAAGAAATAAAAGCTGAACTAAATCATTCCCTCTACTATTATTCTGACATTTCACATTCTTAAAATAAAGTGGTGTTCCTAAGTGACCTAAGACAGGGTCTTTACTATGATTAAATGTCAGGAATTGTGAAAAACTGAGTTTAAATGTATTTGGCTAAGGTGTATGCAAACGTCCGACTTCAACTGTAGATACTAAATCCCTGTATTGTAAACACAGACACACAATATATTCACTTACTCCTGCAAATGCAACAACCATCTCTATGTTTGCTGAGCTGCATCTTCAATTCTATACGTCTATCTTCTATACATACAATTTTTTTTTTAACTCAGCTATCCAGCTTAGTTTTTTCAATAGATAGCTAGCTTATTGAGCTGACGTTACCAAAAGTAGCTAACCTTAAGTTAGCTAGCTATCTTTATTAGTAACTTTTAGCATAATTTGGACAGTACTTGATTAGACAGTAATTTGTTAGTTAGTGATACTTTGTCTGGTGGTAGCTAATCAATAACTGTACTGCCAAAACCCTGCTCATTTTGCAAGGCTGCTAATGAAGCAGCACTGCTAGCGAGACTGTGTTGTCCCTCATGTTAGTTAGTTAGCTTAACGGTATCTGTCATTGCAGCTTTTGAGTCAACATGTTGAAATGTTACTGGAGTCTGGATTACTGTGAGGCCAATAACTCTGAATAACCTCATCATGGGCTAACCAAATGTTCTATAGCAATAGCAAGCTAACAAAGTTTTCTTCTTCTTACGTTTGCGCTCTCTCCCTCAGAGAATGAACAAGCGCGCCAAAATATAATTGTTTTGGATGAATCAAAAATGACTTTGGGAAACCACTTTGACTCCGCCTCCTAAAGTGCCACTGTACACAGAAATGCTGTTTTTCGGCAGGACAGGACAGGGCTCATGTTTGGAGTATCCATTGCAGTGTGTAATGCAGTGTAGCCTAGGTTGTTTTACACCATCCCAGCAGGGCAAAGACTCGGGGCTAAAGCCCCAAAAGCCTGGGTCTGGTGAATGATCACAACATTGAAGTGTAAGAGGCCTCGAATGTTTTAAATGGATTGGATCTTTATATTTACCACTTGGGTCCTGTTTCAGTAATAATGAAATCAGACCTTCTTGTTGAGTATCTGATAGTCAACCATTTATACGGGAGTGGTTAAAACATTATTATAACTGTCCTCTGAGTACATCAAACAAGGTTTGATATACCTCAACTGGTATGCCATCCAGCCCTGGAGTTTTTCCAGACTTAAAAGCTTTAATTGCATCAAGAAGTTCCTCTGTCATTTATTCTTCACTTTAGTCTTTCTGTAGGTTTGATGAATCATGGGAGACTCCGTCATTTGTATCAAGGTTCAATAAATATATTTGGTAGCATTTCTACAGTGGCAAGGAAAAGTATGGATTTCTGCATAAATTGCTAACACAATTTTATCTGATCTTCATCTAGGTCACAACAATAGCACAGTCTGCTTAAACTAATAACACACAAACAATTCTACGTTTTTATGTCTCTGAACACACCGTGTAAACATTCACAGTGCAGGGAGGGAAAACTATGTGAACCCTTGGATTTAATAACTGGTTGACCCTCCTTTGGCAGCAGTAACCTCAAACAAAGTTTTCTGTAGTTGCGGATCAGACCTGCACAATGGTCAGGATGAATTTTGGACCATTCCTTTTTACAAAACTGTTTCAGTTCAGCAATGTTCTTGGGATGTCTGGTGTGAAATGTTCTCTTGAGGTCATGCCACAGCGTCTCAATCGGGTTGAGGTCAGGACTCACACCAGAAGGTGTATTTTCTTCTATTAAAGCCATTCTGTTGTTGATTTACTTCTGTGTTTTGGGCCGTTGCCCTGTTGCATCACCCAACTTCTGTTGAGCTTCATTTGGCAGACAGATAGCCTTACATTCTCCTACAAAATGTCTTGATAAACTTGGGAATTCATTTTTCCGTCGATGATAACAAGTGGTCCAGGCCCTGAGGCAGCAAAGCAGCCCCAAACCATGATGTTCCCTCCACCATACTTTACAGTTGGGATGAGGTTTTGATGTGGGTGTGCTGTGCCTTTTCTTCTCCACACATAATGTTGTGTGTTCCTTCCAAACAACTCAACTGTAGTTTCATCTGTCCACAGAATATTTTGCCAGTACCGGTGTGGAACATCCAGGTGCACTTTTGCAAACTTCAGACATGCAGTAATGTTTTCTTTGGACAGCAGTGGTTTCTTTTGTGGTGTCCTCCCATGAACACTATTCTTGTTTAGTGTTTTATATATCGTAGACTCATCAACAGAGACGTTAGCATGTTCCAGAGATTTCTGTAAGTCTTTAGCTGACACTCTAGGATTGTTCTTAACCTCATTGAGCATTCTGAGCTGTGCTCTTGCAGTCGTCATCTTTGCAGGATGGCCACTCCTAGGGAGAGTAGCAACAGTGCTAAATTTTCTCCATTCATAGACAATTTGTCTTACCATGGACTGATGAACATCAAGGCTTTTAGAGATACTTTTGTAACCCTTTCCAGCTTTATGCAAGTCAACTATTCTTAATCTTAGGTCTTCTGAGATCTCTTTTGTTCGAGGCATGGTTCACATCAGGCAATGCTTCTTGTGAAGAGCAAACCCAAACTTTGTCAGTGCTTTTTTTATAGGGCAAGGCAGCTCTAACCAACATTGCCAATTCCATCTCATTGATTGGACTCCAGGTTAGCTGACTCCTGACTCCAATTAGCTTTTGGATAAGTCATTAGCCTAGGGGTTCACATACTTTTTCCAACCTACACATTGAATGTTTAAATGATGTATTCAATATAATCAAGAAAAATACAATAATTTGTGTGTTATTAGTTTAAGCACACTATGTTTGTCTATTGTTGTGACTTAGATGAAGAGCAGATAAAATTTGATGATCAATTTATGTAGAAATCCAGATGTTTCCAAAGGGTTTACATACTTTTTCTTGCCGCTGTATGTTTAATATTTAAAAATAATTTGGTGCATTTTACCCAGTGTTCCATCCAGTTTGCTTATTTTTTTAAATAATACGTTACACTGGTCTTTCTTGAATAAGTTACTCCATTTCTTTTTGTTTTTCCTCTAACGTATTCTATGCCTCTATGGTACAGTTTTTTTTGTGCTATCTATCTGTACTGTTAGTCTCTATTTCCTTTGTTAATATGAATTATTTTGACCTGTATTGCATGTTGCCTCTGTATGGAGGTGTATCCTACAACTGAAGAAACACCGGGTATTCTTTGATAGGGAAAGTGCCTGTTGAAATGTAAAGCAGCGGCCTTGGTCATGATGGAACCTTTAACACCCCTGACATTCATTAAGAAGAATGCCATGCTCAGTCAAGAATTACAAAGCTTTGAGGATTACCTTTAAAACATTTGTGTCACTGCTGCAATGACAAATCCTTGGCACGCAATAGGCTGGAGAAAAGCAGATCACCAAAGGTATCTTTCCATTGACCTCTCATGGCAAGAAATGGCAAGTGGGCAATTGGCTGATATACTGTAGGACACAGCTTTGTTCTTAACAGAAGATAAAATGTACAGCTCCATTTTCAAAGGGTGGGTGATTATGATACATTAATGGAATGCACTACAACCCACATTTAGTGTACAGTACATCTTACCGTGCATCTTTTATTAGGCAAGTCGGCCTACCCCAGCCAAACCCTTCCCTAACCCAGACGACACTGGGCCAATTGTGCACCGCCCTATGGGACTCCCAATCACAGCCGTTTACGATACAGGGATTGAACCATGGTCTGTAGGGACACCTCTAGCACTGAGATGCAATGCCTTAGACCACTGCGCCACTCAGGAGTCCGAGTGAAGTTGTTGTTTTTTGCTCTCATTAACATTCCTTGAGATACAGAATGTCAACTTCTACAGATGCACAATCGAGAGCATCCTGGCGGGCTGTATCACCGCCTGGTACGGCAACTGCTCCGCACTCAACCGTAAGGCTCTCCAGAGGGTAGTGAGGTCTGCACAACGCATCACCGGGGGCAAACTACCTGCCCTCCAGGACACCTACACCACCCGATGTTACAGGAAGGCCATAAAGATCATCAAGGACATCAACCACCCGAGCCACTGCCTGTTCACCCCGCTATCATCCAGAAGGCGAGGTCAGTACAGGTGCATCAAAGCTGGGACCGAGAGACTGAAAAACAGCTTCTATCTCAAGGCCATCAGACTGTTAAACAGCCACCACTAACATTGAGTGGCTGCTGCCAACACACTGACATTGACACTGACCCAACTCCAGCCACTTTAATAATGGGAATTGATGGGAAATTATGTAAATATATCACTAGCCACTTTAAACAATGCTACCTTATATAATGTTACTTACCCTACATTATTCATCTCATACGTATATACTGTACTCTATATCATCGACTGCATCCTTATGTAATACATGTATCACTAGCCACTTTAACTATGCCACTTTGTTTACTTTGTCTACATACTCATCTCATATGTATATACTGTACTCGATACCATCTACTGTATGCTGCCCTGTACCATCACTCATTCATATGTCCTTATGTACATATTCTTTATCCCCTTACACTGTGTATAAGACAGTAGTTTTGGAATTGTTAGTTAGATTACTTGTTGGTTATTACTGCATTGTCGGAACTAGAAGCACAAGCATTTCGCTACACTCGCATTAACATCTGCTAACCATGTGTATGTGACAAATAAAATTTGATTTGATTTTTGATTTGATTTAGAATGTCCCTTATAGTATGCACATTTTAGCAAGGCCTGAATTCTACTGACACAGTGATGTGACTGGTACAGTACAATTCCAGTTCTCAGGCTTGGTTTTACTTTTATTGCACTGGTACGCTTGGCCTGAGGGCATATTGATTAACACTTTATCACAAATTGATCAAAGAAACATCCTACACAGCACTCTGTATGGATTTGTTTCAGACTACATGGGGGACGGCTGTACCCTCACATTATTAATTGGACTGCCTTTTTCTTCAACTGGCCTTTAGTCTTGCGGTATACACCCCATCACAGACAAATAGAAGGGGACCTTTCTGTGCCGTATGTATCCACTGACACTGACATACAGGGCTCATGTACAAGTTTAAGTGCAGAGAGTTATACATCTTCTTCGGGATTGGTGTCCCATCCACGGGATGGTTGAGCTAACGTAGGCTAATGCGATTAGCATGAGGTTGTAAGTAACAAGAACATTTCCCAGGACATAGACACATCTGATATTGGCAAAAAGCTTAAATTCTTGTTAATCTAATGGCACTGTCCAATTTACAGTAGCATTACAGTGAAAGAATACCATACTATTGTTTGAGGAGAGTGCACAATTTTGAACATGAAAAGTTATTAATAAACAAATCAGGCACATTTGGGCAGTCTTGATAGAACATTTTGAACAGAAATGCAATGGTTCATTGGATCAGTCTAACACTTTGCACATACTCTGCTGCCATCTAGTGGCCAAAATCTCATTTTCACCTGGGCTGGAATAATACATTATGACCTTTCTCTTACATTTCAACGATGATGGTACACAAAAAAATACAAAAGAACGGTTAGTTTTTTCTTCGTATTATCTTTCACCAGATCTAATTAGTTATATTCTCCTACATTCCTTTTACATTTCCACAAACTTCAAAGTGTTTCCTTTCAAATGGTACCAAGAATATGCATATCCTTGCTTCAGGGCCTGAGCTACAGGCAGTTAGATTTGGGTATGTCATTTTAGGCGAAAATTGAACAAAGGGGGCGGATCCTTAAGAGGCATGCTTTTACCAGATGACTTCTTGACCGTATCCATTATGTCCCCTCTCAGCCCTCAACTCCAATTTTGTTTGCAATCCATTTTACGGCTCGTGTCAATATGCTACAAAGATGAACTAGGCCTTAAAGGTCCAACACAGCCATTTTTTTTAAATCTCAATATCAAATAATTTATGGGTAACAATTAGGTACCTTAGTATGATTGTTTTCAATTAAAATGGTCAAAAATGAACAAAAATGGCTTATTAGCAATTTCTCAAGCAAAATGTTTGCTAGGACTGTCTTGGAGTGATCTGAGTGGGAAGGGGAAAACTAGCTGTTATTGGCTGAGAGGCTTTGAACTCTCTTTCTTATTGGTCTATTAGCTAATTACTTTTAATCCCAACTCATTTTCATCCCACCAAAACAGGCTGAAATTTCAGGCGGTGTTTTCAATCAGCTCTTACACTAAAAGGGCATTTATCATAATTTTCACAATTTCATAGTATAATTCCAATTTCATAGTGTAGAAATGCATATAAAACACAGGAAAATCACATTTTTGAGTTTATGTTTTATTTTTACAGGGACAGTACACATCATTCAACGTTTCAGTAAAAGTGACGGATTTTAGCCCATCAGCTCATTTTTAACCACAGTCCCTGGGCAGGTTATTAAGAACAATTACAATAACAATACAGACAAACAATGAGCAGTGAGCACACGCAGAGCAACATAGAACAAGCAACACGTAGCAGGCAGACAGAGCAATACCACAAAAAGCAACAAAACAAAATACATAAAAGCAACAGTGTTTCCACACCTCACCAGCTACAGACAACATTAAAAGCGGCAATACACAGCTAGGGATTATGTTCACAAGTCTGATTGGCCTTTAGCCATGTCTTTATGTTTTGTGACAGGTGGTGCAGTTATGTGTTTCTGATGGCAGTTTGTTCCAGACATGGTAATTTCTCACAGAGAAAGCAGATTGACTAAAGGTGCTTTTTCTTAAGGGAACTATACAGTCACCTCTCATGGCAGACCTTGTGGATCTGCTGCCATGGGTTTGGGTTTTCTGTTTAACAAAAGTACTTGGTTGGGGAGCCAGGCCATTTAGGATCTTGAATACAAGACATGGGTCAGTGTATTGCACAAGATTTTCCCAATTCAGGAGCTCATGCTTTCTGAGGATGTAACAGTGATGATGTCTATTGGGCTTTCTATCAAGCACTTTGAGAGCCTGTTTGTAGATACACTGCATGGGTTTTAATGTTGTACAGCAAGCTTGGGCACCAACTAGTCAAGCAGTATGTTATGTGGGAGAGTATCACAGATTTGAATGACAGTTTTGCTACCTCTGTAGTCAAACAATTGCGTATGAATCGGAAATTAGCTAGGTTGAATTTTCTATTTGAGTTACCATTTTCACCTACTTTTTAAAAGAGAGGTTGGAAGTATGATGCCAAGGTACTTCATATCAGATACCACCTGGAGCTTCTCCCCTGACACGTACTGTAGACATCTGGCTCAGTAGCATCAGCTGCCCTCATTGTGAAGAACATGTAGACAGTTTTTTTCACATTGAGATGTAAACATGAGTCACTGAGACACTTTGTAACCTGGGCCATTACAGTAGTGAGTTCTTGTGCAGCTTGTTGTTTGCTCTTTGCATGCACATATATCACTGTATCATCTGTGTACATTTGAACTTCAGACCCAGTACAGACAGAAGGCAGATCATTAATCTACAGGCTGAACAGGAGGGGGTCCAGTACTGACCTTTGGGGCACGCCCACATAGCTGAGAGTGGGCAACAGATCATTGCTCTCTTTGACACACTGGGTTCTGCCTTCAAGGTATGATTTCTTCCATCTCAAAGCACAGGGGGAAAAGTTGAACTTGGACAGTTTTGTGATGAGAACGGCATGGTTAACAGTATTAAAAGTGTTACAATGATGCTTGTACAAACGTGAACTCAGTCGCCGAGAAACACAGCAAGCAGAGGTAAAGGTAAATTGAGCTCTTTACTTCATTAAAGTCTTGACAAAAACAAGGCAACAGCACAAGAGTGCACTAAAACAAAACATAATACCTAAGCACAGATACAAGCAACAGAGGAACCTAAATAGCAAGGCAACCAGGTGAACAGCGATGGTCATCAAAACCAGGTGAAACCAATAAGTAATAATTAGGGTAACCTGGAAACTAGAACACAAAGCAAGGGTGCCCTCCAGGGAACAACAATAAAATAAATGGAACATGTGACAAAAAGCTTTCATTAGGTCTAGAAATACAGCCCCAACAATGCCCACTTTGTCAATCTTGGACTTCACATTTTCCAGAAGAAAGCAGTTGGCCGTTTCTGTGGAGTGTTTTGCTCCGAAACCAAACTGCATGGAGTGTAATGTAAAGGGGCTGTTGTTAAGGTGGGCAATCAGTTGCTCTGCTACACACTTTTCAGCAACCCTCGAAACCCTAGGTAGTATACTGATGGGCCTGTAGTTACTCACGTCAGCAGGGTCACCTGATTTAAAGATGGACGTTATTATAGCCGACTTCCAGAATGTTGGAAAGACCCCCTGACTAATAGATGTGTTGGTGACCTTAGTAATCGGGCCAATGAGTGACTCTTTGTAGTTTTTAAGAAAGGTAGATTCCAGCCCAAACACATATTTGGCTTTAGAGTTCTTTAGTGAGCTAATTACCTTTTTTACCTCTGACTCAGAAACCTCCCTTATGATGAAGTCAGGTTGAGCGTCATTCACTAGCACTGAGCCCAAGTAACCAGTGGATGGGTTCTGTGTCAGTATCTTGACAGAGTCAACAAAGTAGGAATTGAATGCTGTTCCTATTTCGACTGCATCCTCTGTTAGACTGTCATTCACATTGATTTCTAGTCTTTTTTTGCAGTGTTACTATGGTCTTTCCCTGTTAACTTTTTTAGATTCTCCAAGATCAATTTAGAATTTCCCTTTGCTTCAGCAATTATGTTGATAAAAAAGTTATCCTTGGCCTGTCTGATTTCTTTCATCACATTATTTCTCACCATGGTAAACCTACATCTGTCATGCTCTAATTTGGACTTCAGGGCTGTTTTTAGAGCATAATCTCGTTCTTTCATCAGTTTCCAGATTTCTCAATTTAGCTAAGGAAGAGTATTCTTTTGGCCAGGTTTGGATTAGATTTTCCTTAAGAAGCCATTTATTGTAGTCTGAATTGTGGATAGAAACACCTGACCATCAGCTACCCTATCCATATAGGACAAAAGATCATTCCAGTTAATTCCCTCAATTGCGTTTTCTTAATAATTTAATTCTTAGGTATTCTGAGCAGAACAGGCTTTCTAACAGTAGAGAGGTTAAACCTGTTCTTGGAAAGATTTCTGGCTCTAAGTGTCAGATTATGATCAGACAGCCCAGTAACCATATTGAATGATTTAGTCACTCTCTCTGGTTTATTACTGAACACCAGATCAATCTGTGTTTTAGAGCAACAAGTCACCCTGGTTGTGTAAGGTAAAAGGTATTAGTGATCCATTTGATGGTTTTCTACAAGACTTGTCTTCATAATTCATGTTAAAATCTCCCATTAAGATGACCTCTTTCCCAAAATCACATTCCCTAATCATGTTATTAAACTGATCAAAAAACACACTTTTGGTGGAAGGTGGTTTATACATTCCAATAAGAGTAAAATATATTTGGGGGACAGTGTCGCTGAACTGGGCCTTTAAGTATTTTGATGTAATTTTCTTGGGCAACCTCCAAGTATTTGTATAGGGTTCTTGAGCAAAGAGAGTCTCCATACACAACCATCCTTTTAATATGCTTCTTTACTCACGACTGTGTTCTCAGGCAATATCCAAGGGCAGTTTTGTACACAACCAGGGAGGCATGGTTTAAAGATTCGATCTATTCTGCACACTCACTATCCATGGTAATCTCTTGCCATTTTCCATTTCAGAGGAGAGTCTGCCCTGTGGTGAGGCCTCATCTCTAGGTGTTATCTACATGACCCAACACACTCTGATGTATTTTGTATGGACGAGTTTGATGCATTCCAGACATTTACCCACAGGTACTGTAATTGTTACTGTTTATTATCTGTCACTTTATACCTAGTTACACGGTAATAGTACCCTGTGTTTATAGCCAAGTTATCGTTACTCATTGTGTATTTATTATTACTTTTATTATTACGTGTTATTACTTTTCTATTACTTCTCTATTTTCTTTCTCTCTGCATTGTTGGGAAGGGCCCGTAAGTAAGCATTTCACTGTTACTACACCTGGTGTCTACGAAGCATGTGATGAATACCATTTTGATTGATAGTGAGATATCACCCCAATACGACATGATATATGAGTCAATAGGTTATCATTCTCTGAGCTTCTTCAAGTCTTGTGAATACGCACTACTGAGCATTTTGCGGGTAACTACGCATAGGAACCAGAGCAGATTATGTACAGGACGTTTTACTGCAAAACGAGTCAATGTGTGGGCACCATTTTATATGTGCTATAGCACACGACATATTTCAGTCTAGCCAGTTGGGTGATAGAGAGTTACTGTAAAACCTCAGCGACCTTGGGACGTGAACGTCCCTGACAAGTTGCTGATTAGTCATCCCTGTTGCACCAAGTTGTGCTTTGTCCCTCCATCCACACAAAAACGGATTAGATTTTTACAGTCTATAAGGAATGAATAAACCACCGTACAAACCTGTGTGAAAATGTACTGTAGCCTACTGGTAATGTACAGTACGTTATTGGCACTGTGTTATAGAGACAAACAACTAGAGGACAGTGTTTCATTGCTTTCCTCTTTCCTCTCCATCTGCCTTTATGGAATGTTATCTTATCATGCCTCCAGTCCAATATAAATTATAGGCTTTTTTTTACACAAAAAATGGACCACTTTACAGGGCCTCCCGGGTGGCGCAGTGGTCCCGGGTGGCACGACCGGGAGGTCCGTGGGGCGACGCACAATTGGCCTAGCGTCATCTGGGTTAGGGAGGGTTTGGCCGGTAGGGATATCCTTGTCTCATCGCACACCAGCGACTCCTGTGGCGGGCGGGGCGCAGTACACGCTAACCAAGGTTGCCAGGTGCACAGTGTTTCCTCTGACACATATGTGCGGCTGGCTTCTGGGTTGGATGCGTGCTGTGTTAAGAAGCAGTGCGGCTTGGTAGGGTTGTGTATCGGAGGACGCATGACTTTCAACCTTCGTCTCTCCCGAGCCCGTATGGGAGTTGTAGCGATGAGACAAGATAGTAGCTACTAAAAATTGGATACCACAAAATTGGGGAGAAAAAGGGGTAAAAATTCAACAACAAAAAAACATTTTCAAAGTAATATACAGCGCATGAGTTCTTGCTGCAACGGACATAGTGTTTCTTCTGAACGACATACAGTACAGATGATTCTCAATGTTCCTCAGTAAAGGTTCAACTTCCTCTCTTTTTCTCCGTGATGTTGATTGTGAATAGCCACCATGTGTCAATCTAGGGAACTCTATCAGGCTTAACTGATGAAGAGATGAGAAAGAGAGAGAGCTGCCCGTCATGCTGCACTGACTCAATGTGCAAAATACTGCAAAGTCAAAGCGGTCTGACTGAGAGTGATTCTGCACACTGAGGACTGAGTAACAATGCCTGCCTGCATGCCTTTCTAAATTTGCCAGGGAGCATCAGCCTATTTGTGTAGGACACGGTGTGCTGGATCAGCGCTTTGTTCTAACCCAGTCTATTCTCTGTGCCTAGCACCTCCTCTTCTCCTCTCCTCTCTTATTCTCTCTTCCACTGTCTATCTCTTTTATCATTTTAGTAAGAGTTTTGCCTGCCATTCAATCAGAAGGGCCCTGCTTTTTAATTGAACTTTAGTAGGCAGTGAACTCAGCATCCTTTAAATCAGCCTGGAGAATATCTCCAGGAAGGATGTGATTGTTAGCCAGCCAGACAAACTAAACTGGTGTCCACATAGCAATGTCCCTAGAGTTCACCTTGATGTAAATGCACAGCTAATCAATACTGTACATTATACACACAACAATAGGATCCAAAAGATTGCCGCTTTAGATGCAGGCCAGGGATTGAGTTTATTAAGGGTCCCATTGTTGCCAGTTCCTCAACCCCGTTCTCATTACTGAGTGTGCTCTGTGGCGCAATTGGATTGATTTTTGGGGTCTTGGCTTTCTTCACCGCCGCAGAGGTTGTTATAGGCTGGTTTTAAAAGACATTGAGTTACCTTTTTTTTAAAATTCTGTTTCACTCTTAAACTGGACTCAAAGGAGTGTTTCTTTTTAGAGACTGTGAAGTCTTATTAGTGAAGTAGAATTGAGGTTGTCAGTGTTCAGACCTCTATTTCTGAATACACACTCTTAGGCCATATCTTGAACAAAACACAATGTGAAAATGTTTCAAATAATTTGTGAGATCATATTGACAAGATCAACATGCCCTGTAGTGGCTCCCAGATCCTTCCCTCTTTTCTCCAGGACCCAGATTGAGCTGGGTCATCAATTCTGACCTTCATGTGTTACTCACTGAATGCTCTGGGTACCTCTGGGCCACTCGATAAACACGGCAGTTAAATCCACTGCCGTTACACCCTGCCAGGTGTGTGGCGCGTCTGTGGTCACTGAAGGGGACACAATCAGACTGCTATGGGGGCGTGGTCAGATACACAGAACCTGGTGGGCTATTGTAGGGGCATGAGTTCCTATGATCAGATTACACAGTCAGGATCAGGAAGAATTTAGGGCCCCTAGCTATGTCATCAAGGTTAACCCCAATCATGGGTACCAGACACTAATGCCCTGCAGGTATCTTCCTCTACACCTCTAACTGTAGTTTTGCCACACAACAAATATCATGATATCTGCTCAGGTTTAGGGTTGCAAAATTCGGATAACTTTGCCCAAATTCCAGAATTCCCAGTTGAAACCCTACTTAGGTTTGAATCAATGTGCTTGAATCGGAGGTGTTTCTCCTGGACGATTAACTATTAACCTCTATGATGTCATAAGTGATGCCAACACTGTCCAGATGGTCAGCCCTCACTGGTGGCTAATCTTTATGGGTCACTATCAAACCTCAGCTCTCCTGTACAAGTTCAAATAGAAAAAGGCACTTTATGAAATGACTACCAACCAAACCTTCCCCTGAAAAATGACTCAGTGACACAGTTTCTGTGATTCCAAATCCCTAAATAATTCTGCCTTGTTGGAAAAGCGAGATAATGAAAGAGTACCCAACTGTTGAGTGTCTTTTATCACAGTGTTGTTGTGGCATTATACAAACCAGATCCCTCTCTTCCACTCCCTTTCTTTCACTGACCTCATTATCAGGCAACCATCTAACGCTATGAAACATGTGTTAATCCAAAAAATAGACTTCTTTCTAACCAGGTTATACAGAAACATGCAGGGATGCTAGATAGCAGCAGAACCAGGAAATGAGAGCTGGATTTAAATGAAGAGAGCCATGCACATTTCTATTGCTTTGTTGAAACATACATTAGAACACCTACCCACTCAAGGGTGTTTCTTTATTTTGACTATTTTCTACATTGTAGAATACTAGTAAAGACATCAAAACTATGAGAATACACATATGGAGTCATGTAGTAACCAAAAGTGTTAAAACAAATCAAAATATATTTTATTCTTCAAATTCTATTCTTCAGATTCTTCAAATAGCCACTATTTGCCTTGATGAGAGCTTTGCACACTCTTGGCATTCTCTCAACCATATTTACCTGGAATGCTTTTCCAACAATCTTGATGGAGTTTCCACATATCCCGAGTACTTGTTGGCTACTTTTCCTTCACTCTGTGGTCCGACTCATCCCAAACCATCTCAATTTGGTTGAGGTTGGGTGATTGTGGAGGCCAGGTCATCTGATGCAGCCCTTCATCACTCTCCTTCTTTGTAAAATAGCCCTTACACAGCCTGGAAATGTGTTGGGTCATTGTCCTGTTGAAAAACAAATGATAGTCCCACTTAGCACAAACCAGATGGGATGGCTAATCGTTGCACAATGCTGTGGTAGCCATGCTGGTTAAGTGTGCCTTTATTTCTAAATAAATCACAGTCAGTGTCACCAGCAAAGCACCCCCACACCATCACACCTCCTCCTCCATGCTTTATGGTAGGAAATACACATACGGAGATCATCCATTCACCTACACCACATCTCACAAAGACACGGCGGTTGGAAATAAAAATGTCAAATTTGGATTCCAGACCAAAGGACACATTTCCACTGGTCTAATGTTCATTGCTCTTGTTTCTTGGCCCCAGCAAGTCTCTTATTATTATTGGTGTCCTTTAGTAGTGGTTTCTTTGCAGCAATTCGACCATGAAAGCCTCACACAGTCTCATTTGAAAGGTTGATGTTCAAGTAACAGACACTCCTCAACTCTTTGAAGCCTTTATTTGAGCTGCTATTTCTGAGGCTGGTAACTCTTGTGAACTTATCCTCTGCAGCAGAGGTAACTCTGGGTCTCCCATTCCTGTGGCGGTCCTCATGAGAGACATAGTAGTTTTTGCGACTGCACTTGAAGAAACTTTTTAGTTCTTGACATTTTCAGCATTGACTGACCTTCATGTCGTAAAGTAATGATGGACTGTAATTTTTCTTTGCTTATTTGAGTTGTTCTTGCCATAATATGGACTTGGTCTTTTACCAAATAGGGCTATCTTCTGTATACCCCCTCCCCCTATCTTGTCACAACACAACTGATTGGCTCAAACACATTAGGAAGGAAAGAAATTCCACAAATGAACTTTTAAGAAGGCACACCTGTTAATTGAAATGCATTCCAGGTGACTACCTCATGAAGCTGGTTGAGAGAATGCCAAGAGTGTGCAAAGCTGTTATCAAGGCAAAGGGTGGCTATTTGAAGAATCTCAAATATATTTTATATTTTGATTTGTTTAACACTTTTTTGCTTACTAGATGAATCCATATGTGTTATTTCATAGTTTTGATGTCTTCACTATTATTCTACAATGTAGAACATAGTAAAAATAAAGAAAAACCCTTGAATGAGTAGGTGTGTCCAAACTTTTGACCGGTAGCTTCAAACAAAACAAGCATAAACAGACTCTTTCTTTCAACTCTATATCTTATAGCATAAACATCATCATGTACTGTACAGTAGCTATGTGCAGAGAGATGGGTACAATTACAATACGAAATGAATCCCTGAAGCTTAGCTTACCTCAGTTTCTTCACTACTGTATATCTCAGCTGTCACCTGTTCAACTGAGAGGAAAGGCATAGATTTTGTAGAGGTGTAAACAGGTCGTGACACAGGGCGCCCAGGGACCCAACTTCGTCAACGTAGCATGACACCCATGCCTCGTTGAACACTGGCCACTCTGCCATACTGCACACCTTTCATTTAGGATTCACAACACATCCACCCCTAAACCCACCACAGTTTACCATCTATTCAACTCTACACAATGTTATTCTCACCACCATCAACATTGAATCTCACTTTTTTCCTCTCTTTGGTTCATTCACACTGCCAGGCAGGCAGGCCCCTCCAGCCATGCAGGCAGCAGACAGAGCAGATGGATCCATGGTGATGTGACTTAAATGTAATGTAAATGTGATGTATATGACTAGATGTGACTGGAGGAGAATGGGCTGGGATGGAGGAATGGAGGAATACTATTACCACCAGGGAATTACTCATTCCTGATAGCAACACTGGCTGTCTGCTGCAGTCTGCATAGACTTTCACTGGGCCGTGAGAGACTCTCCTATCCGGAAAGCCAATCCATACATGCTAAGTGTAATTTATTATGTATGACATGCTTGGCAAACAGAAATGGATGCAGACGAGTAATTTTTAGTAACTCTGTCCTCTCCTTATGGAACATTCTGGTGAAACGTCTAGGCAGTTAGGAGACAGAGAAAATGAGAGCAACAGCTCTGGTAGGACAGACAAGTTAGAAAGAAAGAGGTCAAGTATTTGGAATAGATTGTATTGGCAATATTAATTAATGGAAGTTGCAAATACACAGTACCATTAGGAAAATAGAGCAGAAACCAATAGGCCCTCTGGTGTTGTCACTGGTGGGTAGAATTTGGGCTGCACTGTATATCTGTACTTAAAGTTGACCCATATCATTCTGCTCTCTCATTAGTGCTCCTAATTAAAACATCTTTGAGACTTAACCTTTCTGTAGGTTCCTGCTCTCTGGCAGCAGCAGAAACATTTCCTCAGATTTAATGTGTAATTCCTTTCTGGGGACCCATGGCAACAAAATCGATATCATGTTTATCATTAAACAACAAAAAAAACTGACAAAGTTGTGTCTTCATGATGGACCGTACAAATGGCTATGCAGCAAATGTTAATTAAGTTTTGATAGAAAGAAATAGTGCTTCAAGGTACCCAAACCACTTCGCATCTCACTGCTCGCTCCTGTAAATAACCCCTCCCCCCCCCCCCCACACACACACTTTATATCCACGAACTCCCATTCCCTTTGAGATATTCAGAACACCAGTGCAGGTTGGAGCTTGGATATCCTCCCATAACCATATTTCTCAAAGTTAATATATTAACTTAATCCTCCCAATTTCTCTAAATCGTCTCTCTTCAGATTGTGTGATGAAATGAGCCATAGGGAAGTTAGAAACAGCTCCAGAACTGATGGGAGTCTCCAGAGGAGTGTTCTGTCCGGCAGTTGCTATGGGCTACTTCTGCTTGACCACAACGTGACCTGAGGAAAGATCACAGGATGTGGATTGGCTGAAAAAAACATATCAATGTAATTCAACCGAGAAACATAAAATGGGCTGATTTTGACCTGGATCATAATATTAAATCAGGTATATGCTCTGGTTTGGTTATGATACAGTCCAGTATGGAATAGGAACAACCTACACCTACACCTAGTTGTGTAGGTGTTACTAGGGTCCTTAACCATCCCATCACCACAGACATCAAAGTCTCTGGTATTCTCTTATGTAAGAAGTTACCAGAATAACAAATTATTCTTCAGGGGAGATTTATTATATCTTGTGTTTTTTAAACAACATTTCTTTCTGCCCCCTGTACCTCCTCATTTCCCTTTCCTCACACCTAATTTAATCCTCTCTATTTATTTGTCTTATATTTGATGTACTATAATAGCGTATCCCCTCCCTCAGTAGTCCTTATTAGTTTGTTAACCTGCAGCTGTCCAAGATTGCTCTACCGTTAATTTCCTTTCAATTTTAGGATATTATTTTGTCAAATTCAATTCAAATATGATTGATATGTTGGCCACGTAGCATCACAGATAGTTGGAGCCAGTGTTTTGGTTGAATAGATCAGGGTATCTGCATCTTGATGATGTTCTGTTTCTTCATGTTGTAAGTTGGCTCAAGCACTCATGAAGCTGGTAACAGTTTCTCAGTTCGACATAGCTGTTGTTTGCAGCACAAGGAAACATTTACATTTGACATTTTAGTCAATCAGCAGACGCTCTTATCTACAACATTTCCTCTCAATAAAGTGTGTGTGTGTGTGGGGGGGGGGGGTTAGATCTTTTTGGATAATGGGCAGGGACTCTGCTGTCCTAGCTTTAGGGGGAAACTGATTCCACCATTGGGTCGGGGTGAAAGGGCCAAGAGACCAGAGGTGGCAGATCGGAGAACTCAGGTTGGGATGTAGGGTTTGAGCATAACCTGAATATAGGGAGGGGCAGTTCCTCTTACTGCTCTGTAGGCAAGTACCATGGTCTTGTAGTGGATGGGAGCTTCGACTTGAAGCCAGTGGAGTGTACGGAGGAGCGGGATGACATGGAAGAACATGGGAAGGTTGAACACCAGGTTGGCAGCCAACAGCGAATTGTAGTAGTCCAGACGAGAGATGACAAGATCACTGCTTCACACACAGGGTGTTGTCCAGGGTCACGTAAAAGTTCTTTGCATTCTGGGAGGGGGACACCATGGAGTTGTCAACTGACAGTATGCTTTGGCAGTGTGGAGAGCCTCCGTGACACAGAGAAGAGCAGTCTTGGTTGAGTGACCCGTCTGATAGTTAGGGTCAAGAACATTGTTCTGAGAGAGATAGCGAAAGAGTTGGTCAGAGACAGCACACTCAAGTGTTTTGGAAAGAAAAGAAAGAAGGTATACCGGTCTGTAGTTTTTGACATCAGAGGGGTCGAGTGTTGGTTTCTTGAGGAGGGGCCATTTTGAAGTCAGAGGGGATGCAGTCAGTGGTCAGGATGAGTTGATGAGGGAAGTGAGGAATGGGAGAAGGTCTACAGAGATGGTCTGGAGGAGGGAGGAGAGGATGGGGTTGAGCGAGCAGGTTGTCCTGGCAGCTGGACCTCACTAGTCACAGGATTTCATCTGGAGAGAGAGTGCAGAAAGATGTCAAAGCATAGGGTAGTTCTGTGTGAGCGGACCAGCGGACTCAATAGGCTGAGTGAATGAGGAGCGGATGTCATCAACCTTCTATTCAAAGTGGTTGACAAAGTCTACTGGAGAAGATCGTCAAATTAAACGTCATTCTTTCATGTTCAATATTATGGTCATGCCACCGTAGCGTCACTATATGTCAGCTCTTCTGCTTTTGAGCCATTGTAGGGTCCTTAGATATGCAATTAGAGAAATGTGACCATGCATGGTTTAAAACGTGAGTGTAAAATTTTTGACAATTAGTATATAATCGTTTTTGTGACAACTAACCAGAGCTATTGTTGCAGTAGCTCTTGTAGGAACGGTAATTTAGGTAATATACTGTTATCTACAGACAGCCTGTAAACAGGCAATAAACAGGCCCAGAATAACTTCCATCCTAGATGAAACCTTATATAGTGCCCTTGGGAAATTTTCCTGACAGAATGCTGTAGTTACTGTCTTCCTGGTGTGTTTGGAATGGCTGATAATTCAATATCCGGATGGGGAATGCAGGGTCTGATAGGATGATAGGAACAGACTTAAGATGTTTATCACAGTAACACGTCTGTAAAGCAGCCTTGCAGTGGGTCTAAGCTGCAGATTCATATTCACAATAGATGTTTTCTAGTTCAGGAGCTCTCTGTGTGAACTACTGTGTGGCCTGCTGTTGAATGACACTATTAGCGTTGCAGACACATCACTCTCCACGCGGAAAACACACGCACGCACGGACGCAGACAAACAAACCCAAGAATACATGACATATCCTGAGGCCAAATTCAAGGAAGAGGTTTGGCAAGTAATAAGATTACTACACTGTAGGAGGGAGTAGGCTGCTTCTTTTACCTCTACTGTGAAGATATCCATCCCACCACACACAATATGTGCTATATTGGGATCTGCCTCTGTCAAATATCAATTCCACTGACTGGATGTAAATGGTCTTTCCAGGGCCTGAAATATGAAATCACAATAACACAGGATGCGATGCACAGGTACAGCAGTTGTTTCCTACCCCTTACCATTTTGGAGCAGAGCACTGTCATAAAATCTATCATGAGATTGCTTCAGATGGAAGAGATGACATGCCATTGCTCATAAAGGCCCACCACGGTGGTGCTGCATCGCTGGGTTGTAAACAACCCGTTCATTTGACCTTGTTGCAGGTTGATGCTTTGGGCACACTTCCCCTCACTGAATGTTGCCCTTCACCATCAAGTCAACCTTTTAAACCTGACCGGTTCGCTTTCATTTGGCATAGAATGGGAGAAAGCATTTTGAAACCTCTAGCAACAGTAATGTGTCCATAGAATCCAGAGTGCTGTCATCAAGACCTTCATTGTATTGAAGGGATACTTCCGGATCTTGGCAATGAAGCCCTTTATCTACTTACCCAAAGTCAGATGAACTCATGGATACCATTTTTATGTCTTTGTGTCCAGTATGAAGGAAGTTTGAGGTAGTTTAGCAAGGCAATGCTGTCTAGAGTTAGCGAAATGAATGGACGTCTATGGCTATCTAATAGAATGCTAAAATCCAGTAGTATCCTTTAAAATACATTCAGAACTGGCACATTTTGTCTGGTACATTCAGGATTGACCCCCAATCAAATATTGAAGTACCAAGCACGATGATGCTGAATTCAGTCAGTGACTGAGTAGCCATGAAGATATTTGCATCCATAAAATAATTACTTTTAACAGAGAGAGTGGTGCTCTAATGCTCTTTGCATTTTGACTAGATTGAGTCTTACAGTGCCTTGCAAAAGTATTCACCCTCTTGGCGTTTTTCCTATTTTGTTGCATTACAACCTGTAATTTAAATTGATTTTTTTTTTCATGTAATGGACATACACAAAATAGTCCAAATTGGTGAAGCGAAATGAAAAAAATTACTTGTTTCAAAAAATTCTAAAAAATAAAAAGGGAAAAGTGGTGGGTGCATATGTATTCACCCCTTTTGCTATAAAGCCCCTAAATAAGACCTGGTGCAACCAATTACCTTCAGAAGTCACATAATTAGTTAAATAAAGTCCACCTGTGTGCAATCTAAGTGTCACATGATCTCAGTATATATACACCTGTTCTGAAAGACCTCAGAGTCTGCAACACCACTAAGCAGGTGGCACCACCAAGCAAGCGACATTATTAAGACCAAGGATCTAACCAAACAGATAATTGAAAAAGTTGTGGAGAAGTACAGATCAGGGTTGGGTTATAAAAAAATATCGTAAACTTTGAACATCCCACGGAGCACCATTAAATACATTATTTAAAAAGGGAAAGAATATGGCACTACAACAAACCAGCCGAGAGGGCTGCCCACCAAAACTCACGGACCAGGCAAGGAGGGCATTAATCAGAGAGGGAACAAAGAGACCAAAGATAACCCTGAAGGAGCTGCAAAGCTCCACAGCGGAGATTGGAGTATCTGTCCATAGGACCACTTTAAGCTGTACACTCCATAGAGCGGGGCTTTACGGAGGAGTGTTCAGAAAAAAAAATATGCAAACATGTTTGGTGTTCGCCAAAAGGCATGTGGGAGACTCCCCAAACATATGGAAGAAGGTACTCTGGTCAGATGAGACCAAAACTTCGCTTTTTGGCCATCAATGAAAACATAATGTCTGGCACAAACCCAACACCTCTCATCACCATGAGAACACCATCCCCACAGTGAAGCATGGTGGTGGCAGCATCATGCTGTGGGGATGTTTTTATCGACAGGGACTGGGAAACTGGTCAGAATTGAAGAAATGATGGATGGCGCTAAATACAGGGAAATTCTTGAAGGAAACCTGTTTCAGTCTTCCAGAGATATGAGACTGAACAACGACTCTAAGCATACTGCTAAGTCAACACTTGAGTGGTTTAAGAGGAAACATTTAAATGTATTGGAATGGCCTAGTCAAAGCCCAGACCTCAATAAAATTGAGAATCTGTGGTATGAATTGATTACTGTACACCAGCGGAACCCATCCAACTTGAAGGAGCTGGAGTGGTGTTGCCTTGAAGAATGGGCAAAAATCCTAGTGGCTAGATGTGCCAAGCTTATAGAGACATACCCCAAGAGACTTGCAGATGTAATTGCTGCGAAAGGTGGCTCTACAAAGTATTGACTTTAGGTGAGCGAATAGTTATGCATGCGCCGTTATTTTGGTCCTATTTCTTGTTTGTTTCACTAAAGAAAAGATTTTGCATCTTCAAAGTGGTAGGCATGTTGTGTAAATCACATGAAACAACCCCCCAAAAATCCATTTTATTTCCAGATTGTAAGGCAACAAAATAGTAAAATGCCAAGGAGGGTGAATCCTTTCACAAGCCACTGTATCCTACGTGTACATATCTACCTCAATTACAATACCTTGTACCCCTGCACATCGACTCGGTACTGGTACCCTGTGTATAAAGCCAAGTTATCATTACTCATTGTGTATTTATTCTTTGTGTCATTATTATTATTATTATTATTTTTTTCTCTCTGCATTGTTGGGAAGGGCCCTTACTAAGCATTTCACTGTTACTCTACACTTGTTGTTTTTGAAGCATGTGACAAATAAAATGTGATTTGATTTGGGAAGGAGACTCACTTTTCCCAAATCCAATGTCCAACACCTTAAGTCCTCAATACACCCACCCACACAAAGCCTGGGGGCAGGAGGAAGAAAATCTGCGGGGGAGTTTTGAGACTAGTAGACATGGTCATCATGAGCTGAATGCAGTGTACTGATGCTACTGGTGCTGCTGCTGCTGTAAAGTTCTACAGCAGGCATTAGGCTGATTTACCAGTGACTAATGGGGGGGTGCTCCCTTTTTTACCCATGGGACCTCTTGTGGTTAAACCTCTCACCAGCCACCCTTCTTCCTGCTTGCCTGCCACAAACCAACTAGCCCTAATGGCCGTAATATATGGCAGAGACTTGTTTTATGTGTACACTCAATCGATGAGTGTAGTTTTATGTGTACACTCAATCGATGAGTGTAGTTTTATGTGACATTTCCTTTATCACACACAAATGGAAGCTTTCAAGGAAATTAAACTCTGATTGTTTGGCTCTGCTACGATGGTGGTCTGAAAAGACTGATTGTGAAAACAACATGCATGCGCTGCCATTTAGTTCAACTGGCTGGCAAGCTTTATGGTATTAACCATTCAGATTTACTCTGGGGTTTGTATTTTGTATTTGTGCAATATTATACAATAGCATGGTGTTGTTCCTATAAGATTTCTCATTTGAGATGATGGATTACCCCTGACGTTATCTGCTTGTGGGGCTATACCCTGGCACGGAATACATACAAAATACATAACAAATAGTCCTCAGAGGAATTGTTGACATTTTTATTTCCACAAATGCACTCAGGTAAATGTGCAGACACACAAACACATCCCATCCCATCCTTCAAATGAGGTAAAATGTTTGTCTCCATCCTGTTCTCTGTGTGTAATGGCCTCCCAGTCTCCACTGGGTTCACCTGAATCTCACTGCATCCAGATCCCAATTTGAGAAAACATATTTCATAATTTATGTAGAATGCAATGCCGAGGGTCTCTGCACAATCTGTGGCGCATTAACAAAGTCCCTCGAGAAATCTGATGGATCTCACATGAAACTATTCTGCCACAGCCAATACATTTTTTAACATTCACAATTATTGCCGACTGACAGTGTTATAAAAAGATCAGGAAGCCTCAGTCACTCTTAGACATGTTGTATATTAGGAAAAAAACAGCAAGTGAATCCAGGAGTCATGGCACAGCGGAGATAATTGTGGGTTTATTTATGGGGGGGCATCTGCCTCTTTCCCAGCCTCTCTCCCCCTCCAATGCTTTGTGTACATTATTAATGATTTACCATGCATTTTTCACAAGCTGTACCTCCTGCCATACAGATGCAAGGGGTTGTCCTACTCAGGGATGTACTGTAGCCCACAGTCACTACCCACCACCCTACCCTGCTGGGGACCCGATGGAAAATTCCACTCTGACTCCATGGTTTTCAAACATTCCACAGTGTTCCATCTGGGGCATCTTGGAATCACTAGGAAGGAATACACTTAATGGAATCTTCTCAGGCTGAGAAGACAATATACTGCCTCCCCCATGCAGTACAGTATACCCAGGGATTCTGCCCAGATGACATAGTGTCATAGGGTTCTGATTGAGAACACAACTGACAGTGATGTATGATAGAACAGAATAGGAAAACACAGGAATTTATAAACCCCGTGGATGAATGGAACTATATTTCAATATATAATACTGGGCTGTCAAAGAGCCTTACTGTATTAGGCAAGCATCCAACTGGTTAACTTAGATGTGCATTGATCAAGGCTCTCCATATTAGAGCCTTGATCATAATTGCTATAGGCTATATGTCAGGGTAGCCTAGTGCTTAGAGCTTTGGGCTAGTAACCGGAAGGTTGCAAGTTCAAATCCCTGAGCTGACAAGGTACAAATCTCTCGTTCTGCCCCTGAACAGGCAGTTAACCCACTGTTCCTAGGCTGTCATTGAAAATAAGAATTTGTTCTTAACTGACTTGCCTAGTTAAATAAAGGTAAAATAAATAAAAAATACAGCCAGAATGGATTTTCATTTGGACTTATGGTCAAAGATTCAGAAAAATAACAGTGTTTCCTCTTTACCCATGAAAATGTAATGACACTGTCACTAACATACAATATCATACAAACTAATCCCACCAATGTACTGTATGTCATTACCAAATAAGGACTAAGATCCTCTCTTTCAGTGTTCCATCCTACCCTCCTGTTATGTTTTCGGCAGCCCATAATTCCCCACCGTTGTTAGGAGCTGGTTAGGAGGGGGATGTAAAAATAGTAGCATGAAGATGAGAGGAGTGGATGTCAGGACAAAATGAAGAGCAAGAATCCTGCAGCTCCTGGAATAGAAGAAAGGGAATAACGATCAGAGGCTTATTATGACATGTTACTCACTCAGCCAGTCATCTGCTGTGGTGGCTCAGTGGCTGCTAACATCAACCGCCCCGCACAGCATTCGAAAATTAGGGCTTATTGCTTTGAGGAGCAACTTGGGCCTCTTGTATGAGGTTTTAAAATAGAAGGGTTCTGAGCTTTAGCTAAATTTAGTGTGCTGTCAATCCACAATGATAATAATAATACAACGTTGCATAACCGTAAGTCATTTCAGCAGGCCTAAACACTCTAATCCATGTTTGTTATGATGTTGCTCATGACTTTTCTTCTAAAAGGCATTGCAGCCAAAATATTGACAGTAAATAGTATCCATCCTATCCGTTTGCATCTGTACTTTATAGCCTACACAAACACGGCATAGAGTAACTCAGAATCTAAGACATATATAGCTAAGCATTCCACAGGAGGCAGCTCTCCACTAATAAATCTCATAAGCATTTCGCTACACAACAAGCATTCGCTTCACCCCTAGCATTTCGCTTCACTCCTAGCATTTTGCTACACCCCTAGCATTTTCTAAACATGTGTATGTGACCAATAAAATGTAATTTGATTTATTTCTCCAGGCATCGTTAAAGCATGTACCCCTATGGTGTGATACACCTACCCACTGTTTACTGAAAAGTTGTCCAGTACATAGCAGCACCCCAGTGTCTTTGACCTGAAATTAGCTTGTAATTATCTCCTGACAGGTGGTAGTTGTTCCGTAATGGTCATGGTCATCTTTGTTTTAGTATCTTACGAAGTCTGTTTGCTATCAGCTATGTACTATAGCTATAGTACAACATCCAACACATTACAATGCAGTAATGAGAAAGTACTCCATGTGAAGCAATAGCTAATAAGGACATAGTGTCCATAATCTTACAGAATGGCATTCTTTGCTCACTGAAATCTTCCAACAAAAGAATATATACATTTAATTGAAAAGGAACACTATATACTATGAAATCTCCCTCTGTAAAAGGGTTTTCCCAGTGTAGGCAACCCCCAACCCCATCTGTCTCTCTCTCGTCCGAGTGGAGGTGAGATCACAGGGATTAAGCGTTTAGCCAATCCAAGATGGCCGCCACTGCCCCACTGTCATTCCATCAGCGTGAAACCTCTAAAAAAAACATGACCCTGGAGATCTGCCCGGCGACACCCCAGTCAGCGATTTCAGCCACATGCGTCAGAGATTTCCTGCCTCCCCACATGACACTAGAACATGCTAACGTGGGTAGGGGAGATTCACTGCCACTCATTAAATAGTCCTTTTTTTTTACAACTCTTCTTGCTGATAAGAACATCTTGCATATGTGTTTTGACATGTGGGCATGAAGTGCGCTGGTGTTGGAGGTAGAATGTTACCAATGCGTTTCATGCGTCTTTTTTTGATGGAAGGACCAACAGATGTAGAGCACAAGCCATGATAATTAGCTACAGCTAACTGGAGAAATGTTGAAATCCAGTAATGACCAAAAAAGTAACAGGCCATAATGGGCTATAACTGAACGCTCCATTCCTCCTAATTATCAGGTAGAGTAATGACATTTAAAGTGACCTTATATTCCCAGCTGTCTCCACAGACACTGCCAGACTCATGCTGGAGGCATCTGTCAAACAATGTCACAGTGTGTTTTTTCCCTCTGCTTTCCCCCCTCTTCTGTTATTAATGTTGTTCTCCCCTCCATGCCCAAGAGGCCCTTACTGTAGCAGCCTTCTTCAGCATAATCACAGACTTGCACCATGTGTTTTGAGGAGGTTTCTGTTTCTTCTGCTATCAGACATCACTTACTCAATGTCTATGAGTTTTCATTTAGCATTTTTTTGACGTAGCTATGCATTTCACTAGTGATGCGTCACCGACACTTGTCTCTGACAGGGTTATTGTGGTGGTGAGACCAGAGACCGAGAGGGATATTTAGAAATTGGAAAAAGTATTTAGCTCAGGACGGATGACCAGGAAAAGAGAAAATGCATCCCTACGTTGCAGACAGTTTGTGTTTGTCAAGGCTGATCAAAGTGTGTGAGAGAGGCTAACTAACAGTCAAGTTATGGTATTAAGGAGAGGAGCAGGCTTTCTGCTGCCGAGTCCGAAACACACTCAACTTAATTATCCCGGTTCCCATACATGAGCCGATCCTGTTCTCACAGACCATAGTGGGCATCCACTTCAAGCCATCACCATCCACTGAGATGTGTTGCAGTTTCTACTTAATGAGAGAATAACTTCCAAAGCAACGTATACATCTGTAAGAATAGCAATGTTATTGCTGTAATAACAGTGTTACTACACAGCTATGAGAGTAGTTTCTTTCGGTCAAAGCCACTTTTGTGTCATTAGGCACTCTCAATTAGCAGTACGCTTAATTGTGAACCGATACTTATAAAGTGTTAATAAAAAGCCAGAATCATGCCAAATAGCAAACCAAAAGCTGAACATACAGCACATTTGTGAGTTACAAATGTCTGCACTACTTAATGTAGCCTATTTAGAACAATATTTTAACGTGCTGCTATAGTGCCACTATAGTGCCTAAGTGCATCAATGGAGTTCTCTTTCTCATAAAACAAAGTTTTGGCTGCGTTTGAACAAGAGTAGCCATATCCATTTATTAGAAATTCTAATCTTAATGGGTTTAGTTTATTTATTTATCTATACAATATAATAACTACAGTCGGGCTTCTGTGATGAATTACTTACATTTAAGTGTAGAGCTGAAATCCATTAACATATCGACCCGTCCTGCAACTCTTTTCTCTCCACATGATTTTTCTTAGCTCAGTCTCTTCTTGGTTTAGTGCAGTATAACTCAGATCCGTATTGCTAACGGGTCAACAGTGTAGATAGGAACAAGAACACACAGAAAGAATCAGAAATATCAATAATGGATAGACAGACTGAAAGGAAGGTAAAACAAATACTAGCCCTTGAACTCTGACGTTCTCCCATATGGGAGAACTCAGGAAGGTCGAACCTCAGGTGTGCTGCAGCGTTCTGGATAAGTTTCAGGGGTTTGATAGCACAAGCGGAGAGCCCAGCCAACAGCGAGTTGCTGTAGTCCAGACGGGAGATGACAAGTGCCTGGAATAGGATCTGTGCCGCTTCCGGTGTGAGGTAGCGTCATACTCTACAGATGTTGTAGAGCATGAAACTGCTGGAGCGTGTCTGCTTTGATGTTTGCAGTCTGGGAGGTGGACACCATGGAGTTGCCAACAGTGATGGAGAGGTCTTGGAGCGGGCAGGGCGTACCCAGGAGGAAGATCTGCTCCGTCTTCTTGTGGTGGTGGGTCGACATCCAAGCTGAGATATCTGCAAGGCACGCAGATGTGTGTTGCCACCTGGGTGTCAGAAGGGTGGAAGGAGAAAAGTAGTTGAGTGTCAAATCACATTTTATTTGTCACTTGCGCCGAATACCTTGAAATGCTTATTTACAAGCCCTTAACCAACAATGCAGGTCAAGAAACAGAGTTAAGATAATATTTACAGTGGCTTGCGAAAGTATTCACCCCCCTGGAATTTTTCCTATATTGTTGCCTTTCAACCTGGAATTAAAAATGATTTTCTTTTTTTGTGGGGGGGGGGGGGGGGGGGTGAAATTGATTTACACAACAAGCCTAACCCTTTGAAGATGCAAAATATTTTTATTGTGAAACAAACAAGAAATAAGACAAAAAACGGAAAACTTGAGCATGCATAGCTATTCACCCACCCAAAGTCAATACTTTGTAGAGCCACCCTTTCTAGCAATTACAGCTGCAAGTCTCTTGGCGTATGTCTCTATAAGCTTGGCACATCTAGCCACTGGGATTTTTGCAGATTCTTCATGGCAAAACTGCTCCAGCTCCTTCTAGTTGGATGGGTTCCGCTGGTGTACAGTAATCAAGTCATACCACAGATTCTCAATTGAAATAAGGTCTGGGCTTTGACTAGGCCATTCCAATACATTTAAATGTTTCCCGTTAAACCACTCGCGTTGCTTTAGCAGTATGCTTAGGGTCATTGTCCTGCTGGTAGGTGAACAAATCTCTGGAAGACTGAAACAGGTTTCCCTCAAAAATTTCCCTGTATTTAGTGCCATCCATCTTTCCTTCGACTCTGACCAGTTTCCCAGTCCCTGCCGAATAAAACATCCCCACAGCATGATGCTGCCAGCACCATGATTCACTGTGGGGATGGTGTTCACGGGGTGATGAGAGGTGTTGGGTTTGCACCAGACATAGCATTTTCCTTGATGGTCAAAAAGCTCAATTTTTAATCTCATCTGTCCAAAGTACCTTCTTCTATATGTTTGGGGAGTCTCCCACATGCCTTTTGGCAAACACCAAATGTGTTTGCTTATTTATTTCTATAAGCAATGTCTTTTTTCTGGTCACTCTTCCATAAAGCCCAGCTCTGTGGAGTGTACGACTTAAAGTTGTCCTATGGACAGATACTCCAATCTCCGCTGTGGAGCTTTGCAGCTCCTTCAGGGTTATTTTTGGTGTCTTTGTTGCCTCTCTGATTATTTCCCTCCTTGCCTGGTCTGTGCGTTTTGGTGGGCGGCCATCTTGGCAGTTTTGTTGTAGTGCCATATTCTTTCCATTTTTTATCAATGGATTTAATGGTGCTCCGTGGGATGTTCAAAGTTTCTGATATTTTTTATAACCCAACCCTGACCTGTTTGGAGAGCTCCTTGGTCTTCACAGCGCCGCTTGCTTGGTGATGCCCCTTGGTTAGTGTTTTTGCAGACTCTGGGGCCTTTAAGAACAGGTGTATATATACTGAGATCATGAGACACTTAGACTGCACACAGGTGGACTTAATTATTTAACTCATGTGACTTCTGAAGGTAATTGGTTGCACTAGATCTTCTTTAGGGGCTTCACAGCAAAGAGGGTGAATACATATGCACGCACCACATTTCCATAAAAATAAAAAAAAGTAATTTTTAAAATTTCACTTCACCAATTTGGACTATTTTGTGTATGTCCATTACATGAAATAGAGATAAAATCCATTTAAAATTACAGGTTGTGTCATGACTTCCGCCGAAGTTGGTTCCTCTCCTTTTTCGGGTAACGGTCGGCGGTCTTCTAGCCATCATTGATCCACTTGTCTTGTCTTCCCACACACCTGGTTTCAATTCCATCATTACATGTTGTGTATTTAACCCTCTGTTCCCCCCATGTCCTTGTCCAGAATTGTTTATTGTAAGTGCTTGTGCACGTTATGTCTGGTGTGCGACTGGTTTTGTACCCATTGTATTTGATTGTTTACGGTGATTTTTATTATCAAACTGCGCCTTTGTAACACAGTTTTTGCTCTCCTGCGCCTGACTTCTCTGCCGCCAGCACGCACCCCTTACAGGTTGTAATGCAACAAAATAGGAAAAACACCAAGGGGTGAATACTTTTGAAAGGAAATGTAGTAAATAAACTGAAGTAAAAAAATAAAATAAAGTGTTATCCGCATAGCAATGATAAGAGAGATCATATGAGGATATTGGTGACTGTGAATAGAGAGAAGAGGAGAGGGACTAGAACCAGGCCCTAGAGGACACCAGTAGTGAGAGTACGTGGTGCAGACACAGATCCTCTCCAAGTCACTTGGTAGGAGCAGCCTGCCAGGTAGGATGCATTTCAAGAGTGTGCAGAGTCTGAGATGCCCAGCCCTGAGAGGGTGGAGAGGAGGATCTGATGGTTCACGGTGTCAAAGGCAACAGATTTGTGTAGGGGTTGAGGGACTAGGATTGGAGGAGAGGAAGACAAAAAAAGAAACAAGGTAGTGATCAGAGAGCTGGAGGGGGGTTGCAGGGAGATTAGTAGGTGAGCAGACTCGTAAATATGAGGTCAAGCATATTGCCTGCCTTGTGAGTGGAAGGGGACTGGGAAAGAGAGGTCAAGAGGGGTGGCAGGGTAGCCTAGTGGTTAGAATGTTGGACTAGTAACCGGAATGTTGAAAGTTCAAATCCCCGAGCTGACAAGGTACAAATCTGTTGTTCTGCCCCTGAACAGGCAGTTAACCCACTGTTCCTAGGCCATCATTGAAAATAAGAATTTGTTCTTAACTGACTTGCCTAGTTAAATAAAGGTAAAATTAAAAAAATTAAAAAGAGGCAAGGAGGGGAAAGAAATTAATCGAAGGCAGACATAGGGAGGTTGAAGTCGCCCAATACGAAGAGCAGTAAGCCATCGTCAATAAATTAGCTTATCAAGGTGTCAAGTTTATTGATTAACTCTAAGGGCACCTGGTGGGAAATAAATAACAATTTTAAGCTTGAGGTGACAGTGACAGCGTGGAATTCAAATGAAGAGATGTACAGCTGGCTGAGTGAGGGAGAAGAAATAAAATCTCAGAGGAGAAATTAGTAGCTCCCAGGATCCAACGTGACGATCAGATGCTCTGACTATGAGAGAACACGTAGTCAGATGAAGGGAGAGCAGCTGAAGTAGTGTTTTCCCGTCAGGGCCAAAAAGTCTAGGGACTGAAGGGCAGCATACACTCTAAAAGAAAAAGGTTCCTGGAGTATCCTTTAGCGGTTCTTCAAATTGAAACAATGAGGGAACCCCTATAAAGTCTTTGAATAACCATTTTAAAGTGTAAAGTATCTTCTGGCGTGTTGATGTTAATGTGTAGATGTTCTCCGTATCCATAGCCAGAATGAGTTTGCACAGCATGGTGATAGAACCGGTTTCCTGTTATATTCAGAGGTGTAGGAAGGGTGATGTCTGTGAATCCTAAAAAAAATAGAGTTATACAGATGATCAACAAAACATGCCCACGACAGTATTCATACCTTGGTTTTTGTGTTAAATGTGAATGAAAAAAATACTATTATGGACATACCGTTTCCATAATGTAGAGACCTATGGGATATTCATTGAAGAGGTAAGGGAGGAGGATGGTAAGTCTGATCTGCATAACATACCAAATTACATACCTTTGTATGCCTCCTCGTCTGTGTAAATGTAGACAGACACAAAAGTGAGTAGTTCAGTCATCTGCACCCAATACAGCCAGCCTTCAACATATTATAGCCTACAGAACATATTCTTACCTCTTTGTTGATTGATATCCATTGTATTGTGTCCATTTTCTGTTTTAGAAAGATTTGCACAAATATGAAAAGAGATGTGTCATCAGAAAACAATATCAATTTAAATCATACAAGGGACAAACCTTACCTTAAATTGAGGAAATCTTTACATGTTTTAGTCAAGTGCCTTTACCTGCTGTCCTTCCAAATTCAAAGCCAAATGTTTCAGTTTGGAAGTTAGGTTCCTGCAAGAACCCCCACCAACTGAGGTGGTTCCTCAATGAACCTTACCTCCTATGGGGTTCTTGGAAGAACCTTTTGAGGGCCATTTTCAGTGCCAAGAATCTTAAGGTTATTCGAAGAGCTATGAGGATCTTAGAAGAACCATTGAGCCCTTAATTTTTTGAGTGTAGGCTGAGATGAACTAGCGTTCTTGATCGCAGATCGACAGTTTCAAATGGTGTTGGAGACCATGAATTCCACAGGGTACATTCAATTAGAACGGTTGCAGCCAAATTGTTGGGAGCATCTCTGAAACATACAGGTATAGAAAACACACACATAGTCGCCAAAGCTACAAAAGAGCGAAATGAGATCGGAAAATAACTAGGTAAGATACTCAAATGAGAGAGTCATTTTGGAGCCTTGATCTCATAATGCCGCAAAACAACTTGGTAGTGTTGTACTTGCTTCGTCTACGAGACCGCCACTGACACGGTTACAGCTGCTGCTGAGAAAACAGGGGAGACTGAAGTATTAACACTAATAGCTAATTGCCTTGCAGAGGTGAAGCCAACACCACCCGGTACTAATTGCTGATTGTCTAGGAGAGGAGAAACCACTGCCTTTCCAATATAGCCACTGATTACCAAAACAAGAACAGTCACCGATTGCCCTGCTCCTTAATCCTGGTTGATGTGTCAACAATCATCTGCAAGTTATGAGCAGTCAGCAGCTCACACACCAAGTATGCTACTGGGAAGAAAATATCCAAAACGTTGAAACGGAGCACCATTAAATCCATTATTAAAAAATTGAAATAATATGGCACCACAACAAACCAGCCGAGAGGGCATTTGGAAATTGCTCCCAAGGATGAACCAGACTTGTGGAGGTGTACAATTTTTTTCTGAGGTCTTGGCTGATTTCTTTTGATTTTGCCATGATGTCAAGCAAAGAAGCACTGAGTTTGAAGGTAGGCCTTGAAATACATCCACAGGTACACCTCCAATTGACTCAAATGATGTCAATTAGCCTATCAGAAGCTTCTAAAGCCATGACATCATTTTAGGGAATATTCAAGCTGTTTAACCTTAACCGCGAGTGGAACCCCTCGACAACATTCCGCTGAAAAGGCAGCGCGCGAAATTCATTTTTTTTTGTTGAAATATGTAACTTTCACACATTAACAAGTCCAATACAGCAAATGAAAGATTGACATCTTGTTAATCTACCCATCATGTCCGATTTCAAAAATGCTTTACAGCTAAAGCACAACATATGATTATGTTAGGTCATAGCCAAGTCGAAAAAACACACAGACATTTTCCCAGCCAAAGATAGGAGTCACAAAAAGCAGAAATATAGATCAAATGAATCACTAACCTTTGATGATCTTCATCAGATGACACTTATAGGACATCATGTTACACAATACATGTATATTTTGTTCGATAATGTGCATATTTATATCCAAAAATGTTAGTTTACATTGGCGCCTTACGTGCAGTACTGTTTTCATTCCAAATCATCCAGTGATTTTGCAGAAATACTCATAATAAACATTCATAAAAGATACAAGTGTTATTCCCAGAATTAAAGATAGACTTATCCTTAATGCAACCGCTGTGTCAGATTTCAAAAAAACTTTACGGAAAAAGCATAATCTGAGAACGGCCCTCAGAACCCAAAACAGCCAGAGGAATATCCGCCATTTTGGAATCGACAAAGTTAGAAACAACACCATAAATATTCACTTACCTTTGATGATCTTCATCACAAGGCACTCCCAGGAATCCCAGTTCGACAATAAATGACTGATTTGTTCCATAAAGCTCAATCATTTATGTCCAAATAGCCACTTGTGGTTAGCGTGTTCAGCCCAGTAATCCATCTTCATGAGGCGCAGGCACTTCATCCAGACAAAAACTCAAAAAGTTCAGTGACAGTCCTTTAGAAACATATCAAACAATCTAACAATCATTATTGATGTTCTTAACATAAAACATCAATAATGTTCCAACCGGAGAATTCCTTTGTCTTCAGAAAAGCACTGAAACGAGAAGTTACTCCGTCGGGGGCGCGCGTCATGAGACCAAGGCTCTCTGCCAGACCACTGACTCAAAGCGGTCTCATGAGCCCCTCCTTTATAGTAGAATCCTCAAACCAGTTTCTAAAGATGGTTGACATCTAGTGGAAGCCCTAGCCCTGCAACCTCATCTATATCTCAATCTGTATTCGGTAGGCCAAGCTTTGAAAAACTACTAACCTCAGATGTCTCACTTCCTGGTTGGATTTTTCTCAGGTTTTCGCCTGCCATATGAGTTCTGTTATACTTACAGACATCATTCAAACAGTTTTAGAAACTTCAGAGTGTTTCCTATCCAATACTAATAATAATATGCATATATTAGCATCTGGGACAGAGTAGGAGGCAGTTCACTCTGTGCATGCTATTCATCCAAAAGTGAAAATGCTGCCCCCTATCCCAAAAAGGTTCATTCCAGGTTGCAAGGCAACAAAATAGGAAAAATGTCAAGGGGTTGAATACGTTCGCAAGCCACTGTAATAACAACTGCGTCTTTATTTATACAGTGCTGTGAAAAAGTATTTGCCCCCTTCCTGATTTCTTATTTTTTTGCACATTTGTTTCTTAAATGTTTCAGGTCAAATTAATTGTAATATTACACAAAGATAACCCAAGTAAACACAAAATGCAGTTTTTAAGTGATAATTGTATGTATTAAGGGAAAAAAGCTATCCGAACCTTCATGGAACCCCATTACCTGCTGCCAAGGCAGGAGCTACTCTTCCTGGAGTCAAGCAAAAATTAAGGCAGTTATACAATTTTTAAAACATTACAATACACTCACAACAGATTACGCAACACATTAAGTGTTTGCCCTCAGGCCACTATTCTACTACCACATATCTACAACACAAAATCCACGTGTAGGTGTGTGTATAGTGCGTATGTTATCGTGTGTGTCTGTGCCTGGGTTTGTGTCTCTTCACAGTCCCCGCTGTTCCATGAGATGCATTTGTATCTGTTTAAAAAAAAATCTAATTCTACTGCTTGCATCAGTTAGTTGATGTGGAATAGGGTTCCATGTAGTCAAGGCTCTATGTAGTACTGTGTGCCTCCCATAGTCTGTTCTGGACTTGGGGACTGTGAAGACACCTCTGGTGGAATGTCTTATGGGGTATGTATGGGTGTCAGAGCTGAGTGCCAGTAGTTCAAACAGACAGCTCGTGGCATTAAACATGTCAATACCTCTCACAAATGCAGTAATGATGAAGTCAATCTCTCCTCCACTTTGAGCCAGGAGAGATTGACATGTATATTATTCATGTTAGCTCTTTGTGTACATTCAAGGGCCATCCGTGCTGACCTTTTCTGAGCCAATTGCAATTTTCTTTGTGGCACCCGACGAGTAGTCCAGGAGCGACAAAACTAGGGCCTGTAGGACCTGACTTGTTGATAGTGCTATTAAGAAGGCAAAGCTGTTTATTATGAACAGACTTCTCCCAATCTTATCAATATGTTTTGATCGTGACAGTTTACAATCTAGGGTTACTCCATGCAGTTTAGTCACCTCTTGCTCAATTTCCACATTATTCATTGCAAGATTTAGTTGAGGTTTAGGGTTTACTGAATGATTTGTCCCAAAATACAATGCTTTTAGTTTTTGAAAGATTTATTACTCACATTAATTCTGAAGCTAACTACATCTCTTTGTTAAGTGTTACTGTAATTTCAGTTGCTGTAGTAGCTGATGTGTATAGTGCTGAGTCATCCACATACATAGACACACTGGCTTTACTCTTTGTCGTTAGTAAAGATTGAAAAAGGTAAGGAGCCTAGACACCTGCCCTGGATAATTCCTGATTTCTACCTATATTATTTTGGAGAAGCTTCCGTTAAAGAACACCCTCTGTGTTCTGTTAGACAGGTAAATCTTAATCCACAATATTTCAGGGTGTAAAGCCATAACACATACGTTTTTCCAGTAGGATACCTTTGATTGATAACATCAAAAGCCGCACTGAAGTCTAACAAAACAGCCCCCACAATCTTTTTATCATATATTTTTCTCAGCCAATAATCAGTCATTTGTGTAAGGGCAGTGTTTGTTTAATGTCCTTCCCTATAAGTGTGCTGAAAGTCTGTTGTCAATTTGTTTACTGTAAAATTGCATTGTACCTGGTTCGACACCATTTTTTCCAAAAGTCTACTATGGGTTGGTAACAGACTTATTGGTCAGATATTTGAGCCATTAAAGGTGGCTTTACTATTTTTAGGTAGCAGAATTACTTTTGCTTCCTCCCAGGCCTGAGGGCACACACTTTCTAGTCCGCTATTATCCTCAGTAATTTTCAGTAAGTTGTCAGACCCTGGTGGCTCATCATTGTTGACAGACAACAATAATATTTTCACCTCTTCCACACTTACTGTATGGAATTCAAAATTACAGTGCCTGTCTTTCATAATTTGATCAGATATACTTGGCTGTGTAGTGCCAGCATTTGTTGCTGGCACGTCATGCCTAAGTTTTCCAATAAAAAAAAATATTAAAGTCGTTGGCAATATCAGTGGGTTTTGTGATGGAGCTGAGTTTGCCTTTTTGCCCAAAATGTAATTTAAGGTGATTCTTTATATAATTTATCTTGAACATGATTTCTCAATTTGCAGTACGTTTGCCAATCGGTTGTGCTGCCAGACTTATTTACCATACCTTTTGCACCATCCCTCTCAACCGTAACATTTTTCAATTCCTCATCAATCCAAGGGGATTTAGGTTTTTACTGTCATTTTCTTAATGGGTGCATGCTTATTAGTAACTGGAATAAGCAATTTCATAAATGTGTCAGGTGCATCGTCTGGCTGCTCCTCATTACACATCACAGAGCAGCAAATATTATTTACATCAACATAAGAATCACTACAAAACTTATTCTCCTAGAAATGGCTACTATATTGTGATCACTACATTCGATGGATTTGGATATTGCTTTGAAGCATTAGAAAAGATGTGATCCATACATGTTGATGATTTAATTCCTGTGCTGTTTTTAAATACTCTGGTAGGTTAACTGATAACCTGCACTAGGTTGTAGACACTGGTTACAGTTTGAAGCTTTTTCTTGAGTGGGCAGCTTGATGAAAGCATGTCAATATTTAGGTGAACCAGAAAATATACCTCTCTGTTTATATCACATACATTATCAAGGATTTCATACATTATCCAGATACTGGCTGTTAGCACTTGGTGGTCTATAGCAGCTTCCCATAAGAATGGGCTTTAGGTGAGGCAGATTAACCTGTAACTGTCACGATCGTCGTAAGGAGCGGACCAAAATGCAGCGTGGTATGTGTTCATGATGATTTTTTAATTAAAGAAAGTACTGAACAACTGAATACAAACTATACAAAACAATAAACGAATAACGACCGTGAAGCTATCATAAGAACTGTGCTGACACAAGCAACTAACATAGACAATCACCCACAAACAAACAGTGAAACCCAGGCTACCTAAGTATGATTCTCAATCAGAGACAACTAATGACACCTGCCTCTGATTGAGAACCATACTAGGCCAAAACATAGAAATCCCAAAATCATAGAAAAACAAACATAGACTGCCCACCCCAACTCACGCCCTGACCATACTAAATAACGACAAAACAAAGGAAATAAAGGTCAGAACGTGACAGTAACCATATTACTTCAACAGTATTTAACATGAGATCCTCTCTAAGCTTTACAGGAATGTGGTTCTAGACTGCAACACCGCCTCCATTGGAATTTCTGTATTTTCTGTAAATGTTATACCCATAGAAGCTGCTCCTCCCAAGTATAATTCTGTAGACCTAATTCAAATAAAGTATGTCATAACAAGATGCCCAGCACTTCAAGCCTCCTCCTCAACCCTATTTGTTGCATCTTGCCCCATAGGCTACATTTGTCTGTCCATCACACATGTGAATAACTGCTCTATCTGCACATTGGTGAAGTATTTTAATGAGCTAAATATAAAAATACTGTTGATTTCACAGGTTAAAACGGGAACAGAAAGAACGATACAAACCGGTACTTTTTGGGGGTTCGAACCGGTTCAGAACTTTAATTTGCTGTTCGGAACAGTGGAACGTAACAAAATAAATGTGTGGTTCTGTTCACAACGAAACGATTTGAAAATAATTTTGGTTCCAACCCCTGGCTTGATTTAATAACTTGTGTTCATGGTGAACTTGGCAAACACTGCCTAAAGTGGTATGTAATTCTGCCTCAATGAGTTGTGTGTAACTTTAAAAACTGGATCAATGTTTCTTTCGGAGACAGGCTTTACTTAGTTTGGTGCCATAGGGGTCTCTGGACTGAGTTTCCTAAAATGAATGATGCCTTACATGGACCCCTTTGGAAATAATATCAGAAGCTGGATCCGAAATGGCCACAGGGGCCCCAGTGCAATAAGATGGAACTGTGATTTGTTCCATTTCATTAGCTAGCCTAAAGCCTATTGGTTTACAAAACCCAATAGCTTTTCCCTTAATATTTTCCCTCCCATTGGAAATTAATTTGATATTACTCTACTAAATCAAGTTATCAATGTTAAATGACCAACTCTTGATAAAACCAATTAATTTTCAAACACTTTAGATTGCTAATTGCTTTTCTACACAAGGCCTACATTGGTCTCATCCTCATCCTGCTTGCCCCCCTCCCTCTCTCTCTCAGGGGAGAGAAATTAATATAAGTCCCACAATAACCTTTATTGTGTGGGGATGGCAGTAGGTAATGCTTCCACAATGCAGGGCCAGCTCAATCATTTTGGGGGCCCTAAAAGCAAAATGATTTTATCTGGGGGTGGAGGGCAATTATTTTTTAACTTTATGGCTAATTTCTTGCAATTCTACATATTTTGAATTGACTTATGCCATTTTATTGATATGTTAGTGAGAGTGGGTAACAAAATCAATGGGCCCTATGTGACTGGTCTGTACTTGGACATAATTACTACAAGTTGAAATAGCTGGCTAAACTATTTTACCAATCAACATTTGTTTAGGTTACATGGCTAATTGAGTGACTGTCAGTGACTGATATAAGATAAAATTGCTGATCACACCAAATGTCGAACTTGCACCCTGTGTATTCAACTATTCTAATTCTCAACAGTAAGCTGAAACCCCCATTGAAGGGGAGGGGGGCAAGCGGCCTGGGGCCCTAAACAACCACTTACGTTGCTTATGCCTGGAGCCGGCCCTGTCACCACATAATGTGGGACAATTAGAACTAGTCCTCCTGGTCATTAATAAAGTCTCTCTCTTTCTCTCTCTCTCTCTCTCTCTCTCTCTCTCTCTCTCTCTCTCTCTCTCTGAAATATCATCAGTCCACCTGTGTGTCTCAATGGTGAGAGAGAAATATGATTAAAAAAACAGGAGAAGAAGACAATTGTTTTATTTGAGTGTTATCAGTGGGCACATCATCCAAACTGACCTAGGGTGCAGGCTGTCCAAAACAAATATTTCCCCATTTCATGCTTCATGGATCGTCCATAGTGGTTATTACCAACAAGGAACTATTGTCTTAGTCTGAATGGATAAAAATAATAATTACATTTGAATAGTGGGTAATATTCATCACTCTACTCACTCTGTCACTTGATCAACTAGTCTGCCCCCAGCTAAACTGCACAATGATAACACTCTATGAGAGGAATTCAAAGTGTGACAAATTAGGTTGAACAAACTGGAAATAAATGCTCCAATAGTTCCGTTATGATATTTCCCTGTGGAATTAGGGAAGTTCAGCAGCATGTCCAGCTTTGAGTCTACAAGATAAATGACAACAACCGTCCAGGGAGTCTCTGCATCGATCCAACAAAGAAACCAAATGCATCGTGCTTTGAGTCTACATCAGAAAATAGGTCACTTAAGCAGAAGCCTGTCTGTCATTCTCTGTCTGTGAGAAAGTTGTGATGCTCTAACTGTCTGTCTGTCTCCCCATAAGGTTGAATGTAATTTGGCAGACAAGGAATATGCATCAGAGAGGCATTAACTCCTCCTCCTACTCAGAACACCAGGATGGGGAGAGTGATGCGCACAGATTTTTCCAAAGGACATTTCAGTCTTTTTGAAGCATTGCCTGGACATGTCGATAAATCAGTGGAAAGGTCCTGAAGGAGGTGTGTGCACGCGTGAGGGATGTGGCCCCGGGCTAACAGCTGGAAGTAGGCAGGGGGAGGGTAGAGGCGAGGGGAGGCTGGAGGGGGGGGGGGGGGGGCACTTGAGAGGAGTTTGATGACAGAGCTAATGGATGAAGTAGTACTCAGAGCCAGGCTGGTTGAGAGACTCACAACTCAGAGCTCTGTCTCAGTCTATAAGTGAGTGCCACCAGACTCCAGCCTCTTCAACTACTTTTCTTAGACTACATTAGACTCATTTTCATAATGATAGCAATGAAAATGATTCATTACCATGGTAAATACACTTTCAAGATCCCAAAGACTTTTGACTAATACTGAACATTACACGGTAGGTCTACCTTGATATGTAAAATAAATAGTTGACATAAAATCTAGTATCTTGAGTAACATGTTATTGCATACTTATTATTGCACTTTTACAGTGGTGGTTGAAGGCTCATACTTGTGATTATCACAAGAATATGAATATCAAACGTTCTACAGACCATCTGACCAGAGTACCTTCTTCTATATGTTTGGGGAGTCTCCCACATGCCTTTTGGCGAACACCAAATGTATTTGCTTATTTTTTTCTTTAAGCAATGTTTTTTTTCTGGCCAGTCTCCTGTAAAGCCCAGCTGTGTGGAGTGTACGACTTAAAGTGGTCCTATGGACAGATACTCCAATCTCCGCTGTGGAGCTTTGCAGCTCCTTCAGGGTTATCTTTGGTCTCTTTGTTGCCTCTCTGATTAATGCCCTCCTTGCCTGGTCCGTGAGTTTTGGTGGGCAGCCCTCTAGGCTGGTTTGTTGTAGTGCCATATTCTTTCCATTTTTAAATAATAGATTTAATGGTGCTCCGTGGGATGTTCAAAGTTTAGGATACTTTTTTGTAACCCAAACATGATCTGTACTTCTCCACAATTGTCCCTGACCTGTTTGGAGAGCTCCTTGGTCTTCATGGTGCCACTTGCTTGGTTGTGCCCCTTACTTAGTAGTGTTGCAGACTCTGGGGCCTTTCGGAACAGGTGTATATATACTGAGATCATGTGTCACTTAGATTGCACACAGGTGGAATTTATTTAACTTATTATGTGACTTCTGAAGGTAATTGGTTGCACCAAATCTTATTTAGGGGCTTCATAGCAAAGGGGGTGAATACATGTACACGCACCACATTATTTGAAACAAGTTTTTTTTTTTTTTCACTTCACCAATTTGGCTGTTTTGTGTATGTCCATTACATGAAATCCAAATAGAAAATATATTTAAATGACAGGTTGTAATGCAACAAAATAGGAAAAATGCCCAGGGGGATGAATACCTTTGCAAGGCACTGTATCATGTGGTTAATGCTCAAGGCATGCATTTAAATGGCCTTCATTAGTCCGCATGCAGATTACACCTCTTGGCTCTTTTGTTTTTGTGGGAAAGACATGTTTCAGTGTCATTGGTAGTGATGTGACCATTTTCTCATTTTCAGGCTGCTACCATAGGCACAGCCCAATGAAAGCACCACTTTTGAACCTGCGTCCATTGTTTACAAGAAGTGATGCTTGAAAAAGGACACTTTTGCAAAGACATACTTGTGCTGCTGCGTTATAGGCATGCCCTCTCTGAGGACACATAAACATTCAAGAGGCGAATACCAGAGTGAGTCTGGCCATGAGGAATTCATTTATCTAGCTTCCCCAAACCTTTTGATCTGCGCACAGTCACACATCCACTGGTAGTGGAGCTAACTGGATTGGTTCTGCTGCAGCCTCGACACTCCACTTTATGTAGTATCTACATCTAGCAGATGTGTCTGTCTGGAGTGGAGGAGGGAGAGTCAAAATACTACAACTACACATAGTTTCCATGGCGATTTCACAGAGACCATTAGCGGCATCATTGGGATATTAGTAAATTGCTTTTTGAAATTTCTCCCATGTCCTACTTCTCCTGCAAATGAGTTGTGTGATGCGGAAAACATTAGGTGTTTTATTTCATGCATATAGTAATTGCGTGATTTATACCCAAACAGGGGGACAATGTGTGTGTGTGAGTTATGTGTATAATGGACTGTTTATGGTGTCATGCATGCTATAATGCAGAAAATGAATTGGCCCATGCAAACTGAGCATGAGACCATCAGATTTATCTTCACCTTTTCTCGGAGTATCACCCATGAATATCTTCTGAAAATCATGCAAAATAAAGATGTGTGAATCTTAGCTGCTTATTGCTCTATTAAAAGGTCAAAACATCCTTAGCTTTTTTTTTTACAATCTTCACATTAACATTACGTTATTTACATTTACATTTAAGTCATTTAGCAGACGCTCTTATCCAGAGCGACTTAAGTGCTTATGTCACATCAAATTTGGTTGAAACAACATAATAGAGATGTTTAGTTTTGGTAACCTTGACAGCATCTGTAGCAGTCTGGTTTCTGTGTCCTCAGTGGCCTTAGATTAGAGAAGTTTGTGCAGCATAACAGCTCTGGCCCACAGTACCCCACTTGGGTATTGTTTGTAGAGGGCAAAAGAAATCCATCCATTTGAAACGAAGCACTCATCTTTGAGCTGGGAGTTCACCATTAATTAGGCTATCCTTGAAGAGAGACAACCCACGAGGCGGATCGCTAACTCCGGACCATCGGCTGCCAAACACTAAAGCCTAGTGCTGATAAAGGTGCTATGATAGGCACTTTATCATGTAAGGATGCTACTCCCCGTTAGACACTAGAGAAATGAAGGGAAAAACAGCCAGGGTTTATTGACAACCTCACACGTCAGGGTCACCCTGGAATGGGTTGTGCCACTGTCAATTAAAATCCTGGACTCCTGAATAAGTGATAATATCTGGCCAAAAGTCAAAGTTTCCTGATATTTATGTGAGGAGTTTCAACAGGATAACCATCCTCAAAGGCATCACTATTCACTACCTGGCAACTGAGCCCTGAGAGATGCAAACATCTACATTTATCTATTTATATGGCAAACACAGGGGGTGGAAGTAACTTCGTAAACTCACAGGCAACATATTATACATACACACATGTGGGCACAGACATAAACGCATACACGCACATGCGGGAAGGCACACACACACACACAGACAGACAGACAGACAGACAGACAGACAGACAGACAGACCGTAATTCCGTTACCATGGAATTGCCCACAAGTGCCTGGGGGTTAGAAGCCACAGATTGATTTGGAATTCTGCAGTAGTAAATACTTTAGGGGACTGCTTTGACAACAAAAAGACTTGAGGATGTTTGAGGGGGAGACATTTGGCCTGAGAGGAAGGTAGACCTAGACAAAATGAAAGTTGATGGCAAGACAGCAAATTGGCTAGTGTTACCTACTGTAGATGTTTCAGTGTAACATTGTGTAACATTGTAACATCATTCAAGGAAGGTGATTTTGAGCCCCACCTGTTTAGCAAAAAACTGAAAATGGTCCCTGTTTTGCATGTTATTATGGCATTAATTTGTGTCGCATATCAGTTTGCCAACAATGTGAGAAAAAAGTGTCCTTGAGTTAATAAGGCTGCGTACAAACAGGGTCTCTTTCTTGAGTAAGTCAGCTCCCAAATGCAGGTGTTTCAGCCCAGCTCAATGCTTTCTGTGGTGGTGGGGCAGCCAGTGAAAATACAGAGCATAGGTGTTAATAATCTTCTCTAGTTGAGCCATGATTGTCTCAGTGTTCTGTCACTCATGGAGACACTACGTCACTGTTGAATCTATAGAGAGAGCTAGGCAGTTCAAGCCCCCTTGGGTGCTCCCATAGATTCGCAATAAAAGTACCCGTCCAAGAATGCTCAAGGTCATTGGCCACAGATAATATGACTTCAAATCACATATCTACTGTTGCTTTGATTGGACAATCTACTTTCACAATGTTAGCTAGCCAGCTAGACAAGCAGTCGTCATCATGAATCACATCAACAATCTGCTGGCAAATCGTTTTCAATCCTTGTCATACGAAGAGAAATTATAGATAAAATGTATCGGTGCTCATCTATCATTGGACATAAACTTTACACAACAAGTTGAAAATCGCAAATTCAACAATAGGTGGTTTGAAAGGAATCAATGGCTAACAGCAAGCCTGGCAAAGCAATCACTATTTTGCCTGCCATTCGGTGGTTTGGGTGTGTGGTCCAAGTTTGGGTTTAAGGATATAAAACATCTGTCTGAACGGGTTTCTATTCCAAGCTTAAAAGGATGCACATTCACATGCAACACAATGGGCCAGATAAGGTTGAACACATTGGGCCTGCTGTCAATCCAGCAAATGTTGTGTAGTGGCTTTGCTGGCATGCAACTGAAAATTGGTTGAGTTTGCCCCACCAAGATGTACATTGCATTCAGACCCCTTCCCTTTTTACACATGTTGTTACATTACAGCCTTATTCTTAAATGGATTAAATACAAAATGTTCCTCATCAATCTACACACAATACACTGCATTTTTGCACATTTATTAAAAATTTAAAAACAGAAATACCTTATTTACATCATTATTCAGACCCTTTACTATGAGACTCGAAATTGAGCTCAGGGGCATCCTGTTTCCATTTATCATCCTAGAGACGTTTCTACAACTTGATTGAAGTCCACCTGTGGTAAATTCAATTGATTGGAAATTATTTTAAAATGCAAAAGCCTGTCTAGGTCCCACAGTTGACAGTGCATGTCAGAGCAAAAACCAAGACATGAGGTTGAAGCAATTGTCCATAGAACTATGAGGCAGGATTGTGTCGAGGCACAGACCTGGGGAAGGGTACCAAAAATTGTCTGCAGCATTGAAGGTCCCCAAGAACACAGTGACCTCCATCATTCTTAAATGGAAGAAGTTAGGAACCATCAAGACTCTAGCTAGAGCTGTTTGCCCGGCCAAACTGAGCAAATGGGGGAGAAGGGCCTTGGTCAGGAAGTGACCAAGAATCCAATGGTCACTGACAGAGCTCCAGAGTTCCTCTTTGGAGATGGGAGAATTTTCCGGAAGGACATCTCTGCAGCACTCCACCAATCAGGCCTTTATGGTAGGGTGGACAGACAGAAGCCACTACTCAGTAAAAGGCACAAGATAGCCCGTTTGGAGTTTGCCAAAAGGAATCTAAAGGACTCTCAGATCATGGGAAACACCATTCTTTGGTCTAATGAAACCAAGATTGAACTCTTTGGCCTGAATGCCAAGTGTCATGTCTGGAGGAAACCTGGCACCATCCCTAGGGTGAAGCATGGTGGTGGCAGCATCATGCTGTGGGGATGTTTTTCAGTGGCAGGTACTGGGAGACTAGTTAGGATCGAGGGACTAGTCAGGATCCTTGATGAAAACCTGCTCCAGAGCGCTCAGGACCTCAGACTGCGGTGAAGGTTCACCTTCCAACAGGACAATGATCCTAAGTACACCGCCAAGACAATGCAGGAGTGACAAGTCTCTGAATGTCCTGGAGTGGCCCAGCTAGAGCCCGGACTAGAACACGGTCGAACATCTCTCGAAACACCTGAAAATAGCTGTCCAGGGATGCTGCCCATCCAAACTGACAGAGCTTGAGAGGGTCTGCAAAGAAGAATGGGAGAAACTCCCCAATTACTGGTGTTCCCGAGCTTGTAGCGTCATACCCAAGAAGACTCAAGGCTGTAATCGCTGCCAAAGATGCTTCAACAAAGTACTGAGTAAAAGGTCTGAATACTTTTGTAAATGTGATATTTTCCTTTGTCATTATGTGTTATTGTGAGTAGATTGATGAGGAAAAACAGCAATTGAATACATGTTTTAATAAGTCTGTAACGTAACAAAATGTGGAAAAAGTCAAGGGCACTGAATACTAAAATCGCCACTGTGAATGTCACAGGACTGAAAATGGATGAATGCAACAACTGTCTCTGTCACTAACAAATACAGTAATTTATGACAACTCTACAATTCACTCAAAAGACAAAGGGGTATACGTATATAAGACTTCACACTTAGAAGTGTGTTAACACTGAAAAGTGTGTACTCATAGACACCAGAGCAGTGTTAAATTGACAGTGCTGACTTAACACTGGACAATTTGCTGTGTAGGAATAATTTATCTCAACATTATGAAAGATTTATCATTCACGCATTGCACACAGGTGGACTGTCTCTGGAACATAATTGCTTCATCCCCTTTTTGTTGACAGTGAAATAAGTGTTTCAGACACAGAAAACAAATGACCTACAATGTACAACAAATATACTGCTGGAAACAGTCCAAATGCAAAACAACCACTTCACAACCAAATATATCTCTGGTTAAAACCTTTATTGCACTTCACTGAATATTATTAGGCCACAACTAATTCACAGGCAAGAAATCTTAGTACTTTTTGGTAGAACATTAGCAGTCAATAAACTTACCACAGACATAGGATCTTACTTTGAGACAGTTTGCTTCAGCAGGAAAATAATCCTGCAGCATCAGGAAATGTGAATTATTCTGTGGATTATAATTAATGGCCATTTTCTTGTAGGTGTTCGTAAGGAAAAATCAAGTCTGAAATTTCACAGTGTAAACTACAAACTTCAGAAGCCTTTTTAAACCTCAAATACACTGCAAGTTTTAAATGTCCTGGAATGCAGGAAAGTTCTCCTGCAAGAGGGTGATCAAATGAAGATCCCACATCTGTGTATTCAATACAACATGCTATGTAACTAACATCTGTCATAAATAGCTATGTAGAGACAGTTGCAAAGTCCACAGCATCTCCAAGCATGGGTCATTTTGACAATTCTTATCATTTGTGAGTTTCCCGAGTTATGAAAAATACTAAGTATTAAAGGTCATAAAATATGCAGGAAGAGTTCAAATGATTATGTGGATCTCCCCAAAGACCTCTACTCTTCATGGAAAAACAAGAGAGGGGAGCGAGGGAACGTTTTAATCAGCAAGACAGCAAAATGCCAAGTCATATGGGGAACAATCTCAGACGCAATATAATTTTGTCCTTGACATAGCCCAGGCACTTTTAGACAGCAGAGATGCATTAACATTTGTTTTACTTTACCGAGAAGACGACAGATGGCAGCCCATCATTGTGTTACTCAATAGAGAGAGTTTTCACAGACAGTTCATCTCTAGTGGGAAGGACCCCCTCCTCAGGGACACCATCACAGGGAAGCAAGGGAACATTTTGGAATTCTGGAGGGGATAAATGGGGGTAATAGAGTGGTTGATGAGGGCGGCTAAGATACTAATGCATATTGGTGAGGTAGTGGTAATTAGCTATGCATCTAATTCTATTATGCACTGCATTGGGGGTGCATTACTTTAGGTGTGCGGTCTAAACTTGGTGTGCAGAATTTTTGTTTTTCAAACTATGTTATGAAGTATCTGAAAACAAGTCTTAATTAGTGCTGAGAAATTACTTATTTTTGAGGTCGGCATATCGACAGATTTTTCCTCTAGTCGGCTCAGGGATTTGAACCAGAGACCTTCCGGTTACTGGCCCAACGCTCTTAACTGCTAGGTTACCTGCCGCATATTAACAATCATTTACTCACATTACTTTACTTCAATAAAATATTTCAGTTGTTGGGAATATTACACATGTTGTATTTGATGACTTTTTTCCCTCCAAGTCATCTCATCTACAGAGCCGTTGCCTATGCTGTATGACAAATCACTATTTTAGTAGTTCTTCTTTATAAATAAGGCATACTTTTATGACTGCTGAATACCAACTATCAATCACTTAGATCACTTATAGAATCCTTGAAGCAACTTCTCTCTATCCCTCTCTATCGCTCATTCTTCAGTCTCTTCTTTTCTTGTCTGCTCCACAGTAACCTAATGCGTGCGTTAAAACAACACATACAGACCGGACAAGTGGTCCCGCAGTGGATTATGGTCATTGTAGTTAACTACCACGTTTTCTGTACTACTACATCGCACAGTTCAGGCTTGATCTGATTTAGCTCCTGAGAAACTGTGCAATGTGCACATTGAGGTCACAAAAAATAACAAACTTAATTGAATTCAAATTACTCAACCTCGACTCAGTGGTAGATGTAACATAGTAAACGTAAATCTGGGCTATTCCAATTAGTATGATATGTTAAGTTATGTATATGTATTAATTTGTGGTTGGCCATCATCCATTTCGTATGATATGTTACGAATTACAATTTGTATCGTATGTTACGAATTGCAATTCGTACAATATGTTATGAATTGCAATTAATACAATATGTTACAAATTTGCTTAACTTATGATATGTTAAGAATTCCAGTGGCTAATGTTAGCTAGGTAGCTAAGTGGCTACCGCTAACATTAGCTAGGTGGCTAATGTTAGCTAGGCTAGGGGTTAGTGGTTAGGGGTTAAGGTTAGGTGTTAGGTTAAAGGGATAGGGTTAGGGACTAGCTAACATGCTAAGTAGTTGCAAAGTAGCTAATACATAAAAAGTCATTGCAAATTAGCAAATTAGCTAAAATACTAAAATTGTCCGTGATGAGATCCAAACAAGCAACCTTTGGGTTGCTATACGTTCGTCTTATACGTCCACCCATCCATCCTGTCCAACCAACCTACTTTTGTTTTTGCGTTACATAATCTTCTTTTTTATGTAACCTTACCAAACGTAACATATCATACTAATTTCAGTGTCCCGGTTTTACATTTACTATGTTACGTGTAGTCTATGAGACCAGGCTGAATAATTGAACCGACATCGGTCAATTGGTTGTTTAAAAGCTGAAAAATAACCAACATTTTGGTTGATAGCTTAGTACTAGTCTCAGTAGAATAAGGACCATGGCCAAAAATGGTATTGCTCAATAAACTACTGTTGATGGTTTATAAATGCTGTAACAATTCAACAGTATTACAAGGGCAACAACAAAACAATAGCAACATTTGGCATTTATAGATGTGACTTAGTGTGTATTGTTTAGTCCTTGAGTCAGTGCTATATGGTTACAAATAGAAAAGCCACGAAGGCAGAGTGAAGAGCTTTTACACTATCCATCTCCACAATAAGCATCCTATTTACTAGGACTCATCAGTGGACTAAATCCAGAGCGTTCAGCATTTCCAGCACTTGAATCACATCACAAATGGACACTTAAAAAAGGTTTGGAGGACAACTTGAGGGGCCTGAAGGCTCAAGTACTTATAAATCATTGGAAATCCTTGGCTGAAGGTTATACGGTAGCTACATCAAATAGGAACTGTACTGTACAATGCTTTGCCATTTTTACAATGTCATACTACAGAACTACAACCATAACACTTATTATGATTGTCCTTGACAACCAGTACAGCTCCACATTCAACAACACAACACATTACAAATGACACCCAGGCACAATGGGTTTTATGCTGCAGGCCCAATCAGAGTGAACACAGCCGCATATTGCCTTCTCCCCTGATGTACTCCTAATTCGTTTTACAGTGACTTGTGTGCAATGAGTGATCACATAAAAGCAACCCAATTGCAGTATTTACATTTTTATTTTTAAAGATTACATTTCATTAGACTTTCTCTGAGCCGGGGCAATCTAAACCTGGGACGATGGCTGAATTAGCTAAACTGCAGTTTTGTTCTGATAAATTAAACACATCAATATTTCAACATTTCCTCCAGCGAGGAATGTATCAATCAAATGTCATCGTTTATGAATAACATGGACTTAAGTCAGACTCCACTAGGAAATAATATTCTATGTGACAACTCTTACACAATACACTCAAGAATACAATATCCATGTGTTATGAACTTTAAGAATAACATTTTCTATCAGCAATTGCATTTTGTTCAGTGTCAGGATCATTTGTTTATTCACAAACTTTTAAGATAGACATAAATATAATGATACAATGTGATTACATCTACAATTACTGCCTCTATGAGTTCCTGGGTGACATTCCTCTCTGTTCCTCTGGGCAGCTAGTAACAATACATGGTGGACCAGGTACTGCAAATGGATCTAGCTCCAGCAGAACTCCTGCAAGGTCAGCACACAAAAGATTACCCACGAGGAGCGCTCACTGCTCCCATATCACAGAGTCTCAAAGCCTTGAGAAAACACAATCCCTACTGCCGTATGCACAGACTAGCCCTGAAACTTCAGCAGACAGTCCAAAATGTCTAACTGCCATGGAAATGAGGTGGGTGGGGGGTCTTTGATGTATGTCTGAGAGAGATTCCTCTTAGCAAGCCAGCATTACTGCTGTATGCCATGTTAATTTAAGCAGTATGCTGAAGAAGAGCATACTTGATAACAATGATACATGGAAAATAATCTGATATTGAAATATCACAGATAGTGGTGATAGTGCTTTCAGTTCTGTGAAAGGGAGGAATTTTGTACATCTCCACCCCCTCCCTCTTTCTCTCTGGGCCCGTTTATTACCAGATCACATTGGCAGCTTTTCAGAGTAATGGTCAGTGTGAGCCACTGAAGAAGACTGCCTCTACTTGATGAATGCAGTTGACTCTGGTGATATGGTTTTTCTTAAAGGCTATTGATTTGTCAATGCAGGGTCTCAGCACGGCAGTAAAACCACATCACAAACTCAAGCTTTCAACTCTGAGGAAAACTAAATGAAAAGGAAACTAAACAAATCATGGTAGCTAGTCCTCAAAGACAAGGTCACAGTGATAAATTACTTATATCACAGTACAGTATATTGGAATTATATTTAGTGGTTTGGCAAATAGCTGTCTGTGAATTCCCCAGCCACATTATGACAGTGCACTTTCCATTTACAAAAGTAATTATTTTAAAAAGCCCACATAATGCTAGAGCAGAGTGGAGAAGGAGACCCCAAGGTGAGCAGGGATTGCCCCATGTATCATAACATAACCCTATCTAATTCCCATTCACAAGCCATAAATACACAATGAAAATAAATTGCTGCACTTCACAGTTCAATGGAGAGAAACAGCCCTTTGGTGCGAGGGTAAACTTCTTGCGGCTTTTGTTGTGACTCTCGCTGTTAACACACACACACACACACACACACACACACACACACACACACACACACACACACACACACACACACACACACACACACACACACACACACACACACACACACAGTGGCCAGAAGATGCTCTGGTCACGAGCCGGTTGATAAATCACGCTCAACTGGGATGGACAAATCCATTCTGGCTGTCACTGTGATTGGCTGCAACAACACAGGCCCCAGAAAACAGGAAGGCCAACTGATGGACAGATCCTGTAATTGAGCTTACTCTCCCCCAAAATGAGGATTGGCTGCAAAAAAATATCCTACAGAGTTCAATCGATCAATCAAATGTATTTATAAAGCCCTTCTTACATCAGCTGATGTCACAAAGTGCTGTACATAAACCCAGCCTAAAACCCCAAACAGCAAGCAATGCAGGTGTAGAAGCACGGTGGCATGGAAAAACTCCCTAGAAAGGCCAGAACCTAGGAAGAAACCTAGAGAGGAACCCGGCTATGAGGGGTGGCCAGTCCTCTTCTGGCTGTGCCGGGTGGAGATTATAACAGAACATGGCCAAGATGTTCAAATGTTCATAGATGACGAGCAGGGTCAAATAATAATAATCACAGTGGTTGTCGAGGGTGCAACAGGTCAGCACCTCAGGAGTAAATGTCAGTTGGCTTTTCATAGCCGATCATTCAGAGTATCTCTACCGCTCCTGCTGTCTCTAGAGAGTTGAAAACAGCGGCTCTGGGACAGGTAGCACGTCCGGTGAACAGGTCAGGGTTCCATAGCCGCAGGCAGAACAGTTGAAACTGGAGCAGCAGCACGACCAGGTGGACTGGGGACAGCAAGGAGTCATCAAACAGGCAGGATATAACCTCACCCACTTTGCCAAAGCACAGCCCCCACACCACTAGAGGGATATCTTCAATCACCAACTTACCATTCTGAGACAAGGCCGAGTATAGCCCACAAAGATCTCCCCCACAGCACAACCCAAGGGGGGGTGCCAACCCGGATAGGAAGATCACGTCAGTGACTGAACCCACTCAAGTGACGCACCCCTCATAGGGATGGCAGGGAAGAGCACCAGTAAGCTAGTGACTCAGCCCCTGTAATAGGGTTTGAGGCAGAGAATCCTAGTGGAGAAAGGGGAACCGGCCAGGCAGAGACAGCAAGGGCTATTCTTTGCTCCAGTGCCTTTCCGTTCATCTACACACTCCTGGGCCAGACTACACTCAATCATAGGACCTACTGAAGAGATGAGTCTTCAATAAAGACTTAAAGGTTGAGACCGAGTCTGCGTCTCTCACATGGATAGGCAGACCATTCCATAAAAATGGAGCTCTATAGGGGAAACCCCTGCCTCCAGCTGTTTGCTTCGACATTCTAGGTACAATAAGGAGGCCTGCGTCTTGTGACCATAGCGTACGTGTAGGTATGTATGGCAGGACCAAATCGGAAAGATAGGTAGGAACAAGCCCATCTAATGCTTTGTAGGTTAGCAGTAAAACCTTGAAATCAGCCCTTGCCTTAACAGGAAGCCAGTGTAGAGAGGCTAGCACTGAAGTAATATGATCACATTTTTTGGTTCTAGTCAAGATTCTAGCAGGCGTGTTTAGCACTAACTGAAGTTTATTTAGTGCTTTATCCGGGTAGTCGGAAAGTAGAGCATTGCAGTAGCTTAACCTAGAAGTAACAAAAGCATGGATACATTTTTCTGCATCATTTTTAGACAGAAATATTCTGATTTTTGCAATGTTACGTAGATGGAAAAAAGTTGTCCTTGAAACGGTCTTGATATGTTCGTCAAAAGAGAGATCAGGGTCCAGAGTAACACAGAGGTCCTTCACAGTTTTATTTGAGACGACTGTACAACCATCAAGATTAATTGTCAGATTCAACAGAAGATCCCTTTGTTTCTTGGGACCTAGAACAAGCATCTCTGTTTTGTCCGAGTATAAAAGTAGAACATTTGCCACCATCCACTTCCTTATGTCTGAAACACAGTTTTCCAGGTAGGGCAATTTTGGGGCTTCACCATGTTTCATCGAAATGTACAGCTGTGTGTCGTCCGCATAGCAGTGAAAGTTAACATTATGTTTCCGAATGACATCACCAAGAGGTAAAATATATTGTGAAAGCAACAGTGGTCCTAAAACGGAACCTTGAGGAACACCAACATTTACAGTTCATTCGTCAGAGGACAAACCATCCACAGAGACAAACTGATATCTTTCCGACAGATAAGATCTAAACCAGGCCAGAATTTGTCCGTGTAGACCAATTTGTGTTTCCAATCTCTCCAAAAGAATGTGGTGATCGATGGCATCAAAAGCAGCACTAAGGTCTAGGAGCACGAGAACAGATGCAGAGCCTCGGTCTGACGCCATTTAAAGGTCATTTACCACCTTCACAAGTGCAGTTTCAGTGCTATGATTGGGTCTAAAACCAGACTGAAGCATTTCATATACATTGTTTGTCTTCAGGAAGGCAGTGAGTTACTGAGCAACAGCTTTTTCAAAATATTTTGAGAGGAATGGGAGATTCGATATTGGCCGATAGTATTTTTATATTTTTCTGGGTCAAGGTTTAGCTTTTTCAGGAGATGCTTTATTACTGCCACTTTTAGTCAGTTCATAGAGAGCTTAGAAAGAGAGCTCAATAATACAGACAAGCATGCAGACACGGAGTACTCATAGACAAATACAAATGCACACAAATACACAAATTCAAACACACACACACACACACACACACACACACACACACACACACACACACACACACACACACACACACACACACACACACACACACACACACACACACACACACACACACACACACACACACACACACACACACACACAGCAGAATGGGCTATCTGCAATGAGGTGGTGGAACACATCTCAGGAGATAGCCCTCAGACATGAAGGAATTAATTTAACCTCGCTTGACTAATCCCTGATATTTTTCATCCATCAGGACAATGTCTTTGTGAATGTGGCAAACGTTCATTCTCTTAACTTGTGGTACCATATTGAACTAAAAAGTCTAACTACCCTTTTCGGAAAAAACAAACAAGATAAGAAACACCATCATATAGACCAGAATATATACAAGTTACTTCCGAAGTAATGGAAACACTTGAGTAAATGAGGGATACCAAGTATATTGAAATCAAGTAATTCCACACAGGTGTGGTTCCTGACTTAACATCCTATCATGTTTAGGGTCATCTATAAAAATGCTGGGCAGGACATTATTTTGGCTACCATGGCTATGCCCCCATAGGATAACAATGCTCCCATCCACAGGGCACGAGTGGTCACTGAAAGGTTTGATAACCATGAAAATTATATAAACCATATGCCATGACAGTCTCAGTCACCAGATCTCAACCCAATTGAACACTTATGGGAGATTCTGGATCGGCGCCTGAGCCAGCGTTTTCCATCACCATCAACAAAACACCTAATGATGGAATTTCTCGTGGAAGGATGGTATCCCAGACATTTGTAGAACCTATGCCAAGGTGCATTGAAGCAGTTCTGGATTGTGGTGGCCCAATGCCCATTTAAGACACTTTATGTTGGTGGTTCATTTTTTTGGGTCAGTTCCCTGTATATTCTATATATGCCAATAAACTGATGAATCCCTGCCTCTCTCGTCAACGCTCTCTTCATCCCACTGAGTAGGGCTCCAGCTCGATAATGAGGCCATCAAATCTTTAATCATCAGTTCTACATGTTCCTCTCTGCCTTCAACTTTGACCCCTGGTCCTCCACCAGTGAGGCGTGATGTGGTGCTGGTCCATCCCCAGGGAGATGCAGGCCTTCTCGGGCAGTGGAGGGGAGGACATGTGATCTTGGTCTTGGTCTTGGTCCAGGCTTGGTGCCTGGTGGGTGTTGTCCCTGCTCTCAGCTCTCAGCAGTGTGAAGCAGCTTGACACCCAGACTGTTGCTGGGCCATTACTCAAATCCATCTCTTCAATGTTGCGTATCAGATGGAGGGAGAGACAGTGGGTGCTCCTCACATTTAAAAAACAGGATGTTTTTGAAGTCTTCGCCTGCGGGGAGAATGGCTTAACGCAAGGTCTCCGAGGCTGGTGGACATCTAACACAGGAGAGTGAGACTATTGTAGATTATGAATAAGAGGAGAGCTTTGCAAGTTTGTATTTTTAGAATATTGTGAGAAATGCTTAGCCTCTGATGAGATGGACACAGTTCAAATGTAAAATGACAAGCTACTGTACTGGTCCCAGGGCCTATACTGTAGGTACATTCTTACTTGTCTTCAGTTACACATCATATACAAAACAGAATCAGTTCTTTCTGAAGATAGTCATCTTCACATAGTCTCTGCCCCAAAGGATCTGAGTCTATATTTAGACAAACAAAGTGCCTGTTTGTATTCAAGAAGATGCAGCACAAGTACACTGACTGGGGTGCCAATGATACACTGTTGGTTGGTTTCATTCTAAACACGAATCTCATTAAAAAAGTGATGGATGAGAACATCCATGACAAGCCATCAAAAAGTAGACACCACAATGATAAGCCAATCAAAACATGGGGATTATGTTGGTCTTGTTATATGCATTCAACTGCTACAAATGGGTTATTTCAGTGTTGTATTGTAGAAGATTCTTGTGGAACTCAATATACAGTAGCATCAAATATCACAATAGACCTCTTAAGTTATGGGAAACATTAATAGTTATGAAGCCCTTATACTTTCTTCCATTTCCAATCCCTGTAACTGGCTCAATTTACAGCACTGTAGACATGTTTTGTTTAGGCCAGGGTGTGACTAGGGTGGGCATTCTATGTCCTTTTTTCTATGTTTTGTATTTCTACGTCTTGGCCTGGTATGGTTCTCAATCAGGGACAGCTGTCTATCGTTGTCTCTGATTGAGAACCATACTTAGGTACCCTTTTCCCCCCACTTGTTTTGTGGGAAGTTAACTTTGTAGTTGTTCAGGGCACATAGCCCAAAGCTTCACGGTTGGTGTTTTGTTCTTCGTTTTGTCGGAGTCATTTTTAAATAAAGTTCAAATGTACGATTACCATGCTGCACCTTGGTCCAGTCCTTCAGCCAGCCGTGACAACATGTTATATGTGGAAAACAATCCAACTAGATTTTAATTTAAACGGTTAGGCTTTTCACTCATAGATTGTGTTAGAGTGAGCCTTAATCTCTGACCCTAAGGGCACCAGGCATATGTGGAAAGCCCCTGCAGGGAGCAAGAGGGCAATACCTGTTAAGATTGCCTACTTTCTCCAAGGTTGCTGACTCATGACACATTGGCATGTGGGCAGTTATAAAAAAATAAGAGGGGAAAATAACTCCCAGTTTTCTTTTACGGGGAGGAGGCAGAGAACGGGTGCCACACACTCACATATACACACTGATGGAGGGAGGACACACACACACACACACACACACACACACACACACACACACACACACACACACACACACACACACACACACACACACACACACACACACACACACACACACACACACACACACATACACACAGATGATAGACAGGGAAAGGTAATTTCTATGTATGATGGGGCCTGATGAGGCCTCTTTACCTTCCACTGAAATTCCTGTTTCATTCTATTGATTTGTCCATTAAAATACTATAATAGGGCCTTTTCAATTGGGCTTTAGATTCCCTACATCTCTCCTATGGATTCTAGTCTGTGGTAGCGTGGCAAACATGCTTGACACATGTGACACATTACATTCATAACTAGCGATAATAAGGGAAGTTAGCTGATCCTTTGAACCATGTCACAGTTGAGAGACTTGAAGCTAACTGATTGCCTGACTGACTTTTGAAGGAGGAGAAGGTTTACTGTGAAAAAAAAATCTAATACATTTACATAAATCATACAAAGAAGGTGGGGAAAGACTCCATCTCTCACCTTGTCTCCACTCGCTATCTTTCTCTCTCTCTCTCTCTCTCTCTCTCTCTCTCTCTCTCTCCCCCCTCCGTTTCCCCCTTTCTCTCTCCCAGCCTCTCTCTCTTTCCCCCTCTCTCTCTCTCTCTCTCTCTCTCTCTCTCTCTCTCTCTCTCTCCGTTTCCCCCTTTCTCTCTCCCAGCCTCTCTCTCTCCCTCTCTCTCTCTCTCGCTTCTCTCACCCTTGCAGTGATGCAATTAGCTGCTATCTATCCAGGCCTCATTGCTATGGCTAATTTGAGTATCAGCTAAGATGCTGCCTAAATGCAAATGATCTGACTGCTGGGGCTGCATAATTCAAGCAGCACATTCCACTTAAGATTTTCACGACTTGAGAAGATCCAAAGGGGTGGAACATATATGCAAAAGAAAATAAACTCCACAGATTTTATTGCAACCTAAAACATCTCCTCACTATCTGTCAACATATGGATCTGTAACTTGTGAATGGATGCATGAACTCCATCGTTCAAGTTATCTTTCATTTCCACTACATGATTAAAAAAACTCAAAAACATGCATGATTAACTACAATCAAAATGCTGATGGACAAGCTTCCCTTTTTCATTGGATAATGTTACAATATACTGGTATTTTAAGGCTATACTTCTGTAATGGTTTTAGAAAGAAATGGACAGTGTGGTTTCTTGAGAGTAAAGGATTTTTTTGGGGTGAGGTACAGTAGGTTTATTCTGTGGTTTCAGCACCATGGACAGCTACCGTGAATGACTTCAAGGACTCCTGTTGGCAAGCCTTTATCTGGTCTTCCTAAGGGTAGCTTTCCCCCTTCTCTTTTTCCTCTTCTATTTCCTCCATCGCAACAGGAGGGATTCTCTCCTCCTCCTGCATTGTTTTTATCCTTCCGTCGGGTATTATGAAATCCTCGTAGAAGAACATACAAAAAAAGAGAGGAGAGACAGGAAAAACAGTGCCCCACAGCTTCTCAGCAGGTAGCACCTCTACAGATTCTAAACAGCTTAGCGAACACCTGAACGGTGCCTTGGTTGATCCACTCTCCTCAGGAGCATAATGGTTGCTCCCAACTTGCCCCCCAGCCGCATAGTCATGGTCATGCTGACTGCCAAATGGCATGTTAATTGAAACACAGGATGTGAGGGGCTTTAGGGCAATTTCACAAACCATAATTTTCCAAAATAGTTCAGGAAAGCTGAGTCGGCCTAACCATCAGCATGCGTTCTGTCATACACCCACCACCTTTGAACAGATACAACTGTGGTCCCAAACAGACACAGTTGTAACGTAGGCACAAGGTGTCAGGAAACAAGTGGAGTTAGTGAGTTTAATAATAATGAACATGGGACGATACAAAACAAGAGCCGCGTCTGACATGGAAACACAAACAATACTACCTGACAAATACTAACAGAACTATATAAAGTTTGAGTAATCAAGGGAGTAATGAAGTCCAGGTGTGACTGATGATGAGACGCAGGTGTGCGTAATGAGGGTTGCCAGGACTGGTGGTTAGTAGACGGGTGACGTCAAGCGCCGGAGCAGAGGAGCGGGAGTAGACGTGACAACAGTGTCACAATCAGGTTACATCCCTCACAGGAGAAACACTAATACAAAGCCTTAACATAATTTACATACATGTTTGTTTACACCAGAAGTTGTTGGGAATAATTCAATCATAACCAATCATCAATCATGCTGATTGAATGAATATGCTGTGTGCAGATTGTGTGCAGATTTTTACAATATTATTTTCCCAGATAGAGTATTTCCTGGGAGACCACAGTACACAGCAGAGGGAATTGCTTTGCTTGTTTCTTTCTTATGAATAATTGACATGGAGGCCTTGTGGAATCAATGTGAACTCCCCCACGTAGGAGCAACTCATGTGGCTTTGTTGTCTGATAATCCTACTATTTCTGTTTTCTTTTTTAATTGTGTTGGTGCTTTGAGACAAGGAGAGTAGATTATGTTGGGATGGATTAAAATGATTCATTTACATTTTTGATTAATCTAATAATTGTGATTGCTTCCTTTATTTTGGATCAACTAATGACAGATTTGGGGTGGGAATGACCACGCCGGTCGTTTCACATGAGAACCTGAGTGGGGTGGAGGGGAGAGAGGAGAGAGGGGAGAGGGGGAATTGGGGAGGAGGGGAGAGAGGTGTGAGAAAAGGAGGGGAAGGGAGAGAGGAGGGGAGTGGAAGGACAGAGGAAGGGAGAGAGGGGGGAGGAAGCGTCTCTGAAAGAACAGCGGGATGTTTTATAGTGCTGCTTTCAAGTAGCGCTGAGATTGAGGAGATACATTTTTTAAACTTCTTAAATAGTCCTAAAACAGAGGGAAAAAGTTACAATGCTTTTTATATTTTAATATTCAAAAAAAGGCATGAATTGATCACTGCTGTTTCAGAAAGCACGGCTATTATATTTTAGACGGTATTTGGCCACAGTTTAAAATGTCAAGTGTGCAAATTGATTCCGGCGGAGGGAGAGAGTGCTGGCTGGATGGGTGCATGACTTGGGCCTCTAACGACACTTAAGGCTTCCTATAACAAAGAGCCAATCGCCTATTTATACAGAGAGCTAATATAATGTTGTTACTTCACTCTTTCACATCCTATCTGCATCTAAAGTCAGCTAACTGTCCCACGTGCTGCTCCAATGGACGCTAAACTATCAATAGACACAAATAACACGTACATTGTAGGGAGCAGCCCAGTTAGAAAGGTGGAAATGACATTAGCTTTTTTACCTAATGGTGCAGGTAATCTGATCATAGCCATATTGTATATGAATAGAATGTATATCATTTAGCAGATGCTTTTATCCAAAGCAACTTACAGTCATGCATGAATACATTTTACATGCGGGTGGTCCTGTTAATCGAATCTACTATCCTGGCATTGCAAGTGCCATTCACTTCCAACTGAGTTACAGAGGACCACATCTGGCATTAAACCATCTGGCTAATCAGTTTGAGATTGTTTTACATGCTGCTTTGAGAAGTTGGTTAGCTAATCAGGCTAACTAATGGGGCTGGGCTAATGGTTGTTTGGTGAGAGAATTATCTATCCATGGATTTGCAGTGTTCTGAGGAGGAGACCAGGCAGAGGACAAACAGGTGGGACCAATTGGACTTCCTATTAGCAGATAACACGTTAGACAAAAGGTGACACACCAAAGTTGAACTATTTGGACCCTCTGGGTGGCCGCAGAGAGGAAAAGGCTAAGCGAGAGGATTTACTCCGCACAATATATGTCTGTGTGAGATAAGCAGACCAAGTGGGGATCTTTTTTGGGGGGGGTCTATGAAAGCATTTCGAATTACGTGAGGTTTATTTAATCTAATAGATGTTTCATAATGTTTAGGCTGTTACTGCAACTTTGAGAAAAACAACTTTGTTTTGCCTGTTGTTCACACACGTATCTGCCCTCTCATTGGCTAGAATGGTCACACCTGATCTCGCCTCTTCCCGCCTGGCTTCCTTCTTTGAGGTCATGTATTTCCACTGTTAGAGCGGTCATTAGACTATCTTGTCAATATAATAGATAATCTTCGGTAGCCCTCTTTTTAGGTGTGAGGAGGAGTCACCTTGGATGACTACTATTTTGGGTCAGAGAGTACATTTAGCGCCTTTTTAAGGTTGTGATTAGGAATCATGCAGCCTGTTGAGAATTCAAAAAGAGGGGAGTGTCTATTAATGTATAACCTAGATATCTAAACTAGAAAAACACTCACCAAACTGCCCCAGCAGACATCTATATAGGACACAGTCTAGACAACTGTACCATAGCAAAACTCAAGGATCACAAAGCCTTTGAATATAGTATAGCCCAAATCCTATTTTATCCATGTTATAGCCTATTCTCATGTAACAAAGGTTCATGGGTGATGACAGCATGAGTATGTCAAATCAAATCAAATGGCATTGGTCACATACACATGGTTAGCAGATGTTAATGTGAGTGGAGCGAAATGCTTGTGCTTCTAGTTCCAACCACGCAGTAATATCTGACAAGTAATCTAACACATTCACAACAAATACCTTTTACACACAAATGTAAGGGATGCATAAGAATATGTACATATAAATATATGGATGAGCGATGGCCGTGCGGCATAGACAAGATGCAGTAGATGGATAGAGCAGTAAATACATATGAGATGAGTGATGTAGGATATGTAAACATTATTAAAGTGACGTTATTTAAAGTGACTAATGATAGGCATAGCCAAGATGCAGTAGATGGAATAGAACAGTATATACATACGAGATGAGTAATGTAGGATATGTAACCATTATTAAAGTAGTGTTACTTAAGGTGACCAGTGATACCTTTATTAAGTCAATTTATTAAAGCGGTCAGAGAATTGAGTCTGTATGATGACAGCAGCCTTGCTATGTTAGTGATGGCTGTTTAACAGTCTGATGACCTTGAGATAGAAGCTGTTTTTCAGTCTCTCGGTCCCAGCTTTGATGCACCTGTACTGACCTCGCCTTCTGGATGATAGCGGGGTGAACAGGCAGTGGCTCGGGTGGTTGTTGTCCTTGATGATCTTTTTGGCCTTCCTGTGACATTGGGTGCTGTAGGTGACCTGGAGGGCAGGTAGTTTGCCCCCGGTGATGCGTTGTGCAGACCGCACCACCCTCTGGAGAGCCTTGCGGTTGAGGGCGGTGCAGTTGCCAAACCAGGCGGTGATACAGCCCGATAGGATGATATTGATTGTGCATCTGCAAAAGTTTGTGAGTGTTTTAGCTGAGGACAGCGCCTCTTCACCACACTGTCTGTTTGGGTGGACCATTTCAGATTGTCTGGGATGTGTACGCAGAGGAACTTAAAACTTCCAACCTTCTCCACTACTGTCCCGTCGATGTAGATGGAAGGAGGGGGTGGGGGGTGGGGGGGGGGGGTGCTCCCTCTGCTGCTTCCTGAAGTCCACTATCATCTCCTTGATTTGTTGACATGGAATGAGAGGTTATTTTCCTGACACCACACTCTGAGGCACCTCACCTCCTCCCCGTATGCCGTCTCGTTGTTGTTGGTAATCAAGCCTACCACTGTAGTATAATCTGCAAACTGGATGATTGAGTTGGAAGCATGCATGGCCACGCAGTCATGGGTGAACAGGGAGTATAGGAGAGGGCTGAGAACGCACACGCCCCAGTGTTGAGGACCAGCGGGGTAGAGATATTGTTTCCTACCTTCACCACCTGGTGGTGGCCCTTAAGAAAATCCAGGACCCAGTTGCACAGGGCGGGGTCGAGACCCAGGGTCTTGAGCTTAATGACGAGTTTGGAGGGTACTATGGTATTAAAAGCTAATCTGTAGTCAATGAACAGCATTCTTACATAGGTATTCCTCTTATCCAAATGGGATAGGGCAGTGTGCAGTGTGATGGTGATTTCATCGTCAGTGGACCTATTGGGGCGGTAAGCAAATTGGAGTGGGTCTAGGGTATCAGGTAGGGTGAAGGTGAAATGCTCCTTGACTAGTCTCTCAAAGCACTTCATGATGACAGAAGTGAGTGCAACAGAGCGATAGTCATCTAGTTCAGTTACCTTAGCTTTCTTGGGAACAGGAACAATGGTAGCTGTCTTGAAGCATGTGGGGACAACAGACTGGGATAGGTATTGATTGAATATGTTCGTAAACACACCAGCCAGCTGGTCTGCGCATGCTCTGAGGGCGCGCTGTGGATGTTGTCTGGGCGGCCAGCCTTCCGAGGGTTAACGTTTAAATGTTTTACTCACATTGGCCACGAAGAAGGCAAGCCCACAGGCTTTGGTAGCGGGCCGTGTCAGTGGCACTGTATTGTCCTCAAAGCGAGGACAATTTGTCTGGGAGCAAGACGTCGATGTCCGCAACGGGGCTGGTTTTCTTTTTGTAATCTGTGATTGGCTGTAGACTTGCCACATACGTCTCGTGTTTGAGCTGTTGAATTGCAACTCTACTTTGTCTCTATACTCACACTTTATTGTCTTGTGGCGTGAATAGCTGCACTGTTTGTATTCGGTCATGCTTCCAGTCGCCTTGCCATGATTAAAAGCGGTGGTTCGTGCTTTCAGTTTTACGCGAATGCTGCCATCAATCCACGGTTTCTGGTTAAGAAAGGTTTTAATAGTCTCAGTAGATACGACATCTCCGATGAACTTGCTAATAAACTCGGTGACCGAGTCAGCGTATGCATCAATGTTGTTGTCTGAGGCTATCCGGAACATTTCACAGTCCATGTGATCGAATCAGTCCTGAAGCGTGGAATCTGATTGGTCAGACCAGCGTTAGGCAGACCTGAGTATAAGCGTTTCCTGTTATAGTTTCTGTCTGTAGGCTTGGAGCAACAAAATGGAGTCATGGTCAAATTTGCCGAAGACAGGCCGGGGGAGGGCTTTGTATGCATCGCGGAGGTTAGAGTAGCAATGATCCAGAATGCTTGCAGCCCGTGTCGCGCATTCGATATGCTGATAGAATTTAGGGAGCCTCGTTCTCAGGTTAGCTCTGTTAAAATCCCCGGCTACAATAAATGCAGCCTCAGGATGTATGGTTTCCAGTTTACATAGAGTCCAGGGAAGTTATTTCAGGGCCGACGAGGTATCTGCTGGGGGGGGGGGGGTGTACATGGCTATGACTATAATCAAAGAGAATTCTCTTAGAAGACAATGCGGTCGGCATTTGATTGTAAGGAATTATAGGTCAGGTGAACATAAGGACTTAAGTTCCTGTATGTTGTTGTGATTACACCATGAGTCGTTAATCATAAGGCATACACCCCTGCCCTTCTTACCAGAGAGATGTTTGTTTATGTCGGCGCAATGCATGAAGAAACCGGGTGGCTGTACCAACTCTGACAACATATCCCGAGTGAGCCATGTTTCCGTGAAACAGAGAATGTTGCAATCTCTGATGTCTCTCTGGAAGGAAACTCATGCCCTAATTTTGTCCACCTTGTTATCTAGAGATTGAACCTTGGTGAGTAATATGCTCGGGAAAAGGTGGATGGTGTGCTCGCCTTCTGAGTCTGACCAGTAATCCGCTCCATCTGCCTCTCCTGCGGCGACCACGTTGTTTTGGGTCGGCCTCTGGGATAAGATCCCATGTCCAGGGTGGAGGTCTGAACAAAGGATCCGCTTCGGAAAGACGTATTCCTGGTCGTAATGTTGGTAAGTTGTCATCGCTTTAATATCCAATAGTTCTTCCCGGCTGTATGTAATAACACTTGAGATTTCCTGGGCTAACAATGTAAGAAATAATACATTAAAAAAAATCAAATAACTGCATAGTTTCCTAAGGACCTGAAGCGAGGTGACTATCTCTGTCGGCGCCATCTTGCAACACCCTGCGATGCTTTGATATGTGGAGAGATGAGTGATGAAAACTCCTGACTATCAGTGTGAATGCCAGGTAAGAGGGTACCCCACTAGATGGAGGTCAAGAGGAGATCACTAGTTCCTTGACCTTTGATCCTTACTATGTCCATTGAATTCAACTGAGAATCATGCCAAATCAACCAGCTAAACAATGCACATTTTTAAACACTGTCTACAGCCCACTGCACCAATGGATTTAATTGAGCTCTGACTTAAGTTTGACCTGCTGAGTTTGACCTCCTGTGTCAGCAGAATTGGTTACAAATGACCTTTCACTGCTGGCCTGATACTAATCAAGTTTGACTCGCCCTGCTCTACACTAACCCATGAATGAGGTTTGATTCATTCCCTGGCTCACAAAGCATGAAATTATTTTAGCTTACAAACCATGAAATCTGGCGTGATGTTCACCCTTGACCTACTGAGCCAGTGGGTTCCTGGCATAAACGGTTCCCGCTGCCCGTCTATTTTTAGATGGATCAGACAGGGCAAGAGGGCTTAAAGAACCGTTTGCACAGCTCATTGGACAGTGCAGCCTTGCTGGAGCGGCAGAAACCCCATCTATGTATTTGGCATATTGCAAGGTACATTAGCTATTCTAACCTGCTGCCACCTGTATGCATCATCTGTCCCAGACAGAGGCCTGCCTGCCTTCCCAGTCACACACTCCCATGGTGCTCGGTGGCAGATTGCAGGAAAGAGCCTCTTATCTCATCAGCACTAAATGAGAACACAAGCAGAGAACATGTTCATCAGCAGGAAAACTTTGGAAATCAGATAAGTTTAAAATCTATATTAGGATGGTATTTGGTGTATACAGTTGTATGTAAAGAATGTGTTATTTTGTGGATCTCTTACCATATGTTGTTGAGTTGCTATTGTCCTTATACTCCACATTCTAGTTTAAATTCGTAAAAGAAAAAGTGCTATCTAGGACCTAAATGGGTTATTCAGCTGTCCCCATAGGAGAACCCTTTGTAGAACCCTCTTTGCTTCCTGGTAGAATGATTTGGTTCCACATAGAACCCAAAATTGTTCTCCTATGGGAACAGTCAAGGAAGCTTTTTGGAACCCCTTTTTCTGAGAGTGTACTGTGGCACTTTAGTCAACGGTTTTTCAGCTTTGAACATGATGAGCTCTCTCTTCATGCAACAACAGACACATTGTTCTGCAGTCACACTGACAATGACAGTGTTTATGCTTAGCCAGGCTTCCATGCACCATCGGGTGCTAGCAGATGCTCGCGCCTCAAAGCTGTGATAGTAGTCTGAGGGGTAGTCCTAAAATCTCCCTCTCAGCAGCATCCCACAGATCCCCACTGCTTAGAAAGATAAAGAGAACACCCAGGCATTCAATACAAGACAGAGAAACACATCTTAGGGGGAAACTACATTATGTGCTTTGTGTTAAGGTCTGAATAATGCACCTGGTCTCAGAGTATTTCATATTATTCTGTACGCAAATCCTAGACACTCCATTTTGTATGATATGTTGCGTTTTGTATGGTTACATAAGACAGATGGTTACAACAGGAGGTTGGTGGCACCTTAATTGGAGAGAATGGGCTCATGGTAATGGCTGGAGTGGAATCAGTGGAATGGTATCAAATACATCAAACACATGGTTTACATGTGTTTGATGCCATTCTATTCACGTTGTTCCAGCCATTATTATGAGCCGTCCTCCCCACAGCAATCTCCACTGATCTTTACTTAGGGCAAAAACAAAAGGAGGGTGGTTGGTCAAGGTGGATGGGGAGGCGTACAACACGAATGTCTAGGAACCCAATGGTTGCGAGTTTGAATCTCATGAGGTACAACTTTTGAATATGAGCTACTTTTCAACTACCTACTACTTTTTAGCTACTTTGCAACTACTTAGCATGTTAGCTAACCCTTCCCCTAACCCTAGCCTTAACCCTTTAATCTAACTTAACCCTAACCTTAAGACTAACCACTAACCCTTAGCCTAGCTAACATTAGCGAGCTAGTTAACATTAGCCACCTAGCCACATAGCTAGAATTCATAACATATCAAATGTTTTGATCAATCGTAACATGTAATATAAATTGTAATTCGTAACATATCATTCGAAATGGGTGATGGACAACCACAAATGAATACTTACCATAAGAAATGGATCTACAGTTTACCCACAGTACAATACGAAATGCTTTGAGACTACGTTGGAGTAATGCCTTTGTGTTGGTACATCAGCTCCTTTTTATGTAGCTGGGGGACATTAACATTTATCGATGTGAGCATGGATAATATCAAGGATGGCCTTTGACTGCCTCATTTCCAGACTCTCTGACCTTTCTAAAGGGCTCACTTCAATGTGGTCCATATTTTATGCGTTGGAGGGGAAAGGGATCAAAAAGAGATTACATGGTATTCACTAGTGTCCTCAGTACTAATACACTTTTTTGTCTCCTCATGGTTTCCTCATTGGAAACTGTTTGTGTAAAATGGTCTCCCTTTTTCATATACTTGTCCATAACAACTAACAAGAATTCTTACGCTATTGATTATGTCCCCCACACATGCAGTTTTCCACTTCATTGGGACTGTTCTTACCATAGGGTAGTTGATGTAAATGTTTTTGAAGTTAGATAGGGATCCCTGCATCCCCTTTCATCTCATCCTCAAAGTGCCCTTTTACACTAGAGAACTTGTGTTCTAAATGTAAAGGCTCTTCCACCCCCTCAATGTTTCCACTAGCCCTTTCTAATTCTGTATACTGCACCACCTTCCCCAACATTAATAAAATATTCTATCCTCTCTCTCATCAAAAATGTATCCAATGCTCCAGATTTCCACCCACATTGATGTGATGGGACTACGGTTCGAAGAATCAAAGCGAGACAGACATATTGATGGTTCCTTATGTCATGGCGTGGCCCTTTCTAGGTATAGAGCATGGCATCCCCCTCTCTCCTCTCCTGCACCCAGGTTCTGTTATCTCAGGTAGTAAATTCCTGGATGAGACTCTCTCCTCCTGGCCACACAGTATAGAGAGAGTTTCACAGTAAAACAAAGGAACTTCTTCTACATCACAGAACTAGAGAACTGAACAATATCCATGTTTTGGAGAATGTGTAAACGGTCGGTGGAGAAGCCAGCTACGACCCGGTCCATTTTGTTTCATGTTTGTGACCTCATGAAAGACAATACAGCCACATTACCGTAACTCTGTTAATACAGGAGCATCCTTTATGAGGTTTGCGTCTAATTATTGTATAAAATGAATGAGTAAAGATGAAACTATTTGTGAAATTATGTAATGATGTTAATGTGAGAGAATTGTATTCCCTTTAAAGTTTAACTAAGTCATTGGCCTGCCTCCATGAGCACAGACATGATCTGGCTCGTGGGACAGCCCTTTTCTACTGTTCCAAATAAAAAACCCACCTGAAGAAATCCTCCCCAGAACGTGCGTACCTCTATCAAAGTTTGGAGTAGAGACCATAAACACCTCAGTATAAGCTAAGGTTGTAATGGTTGTTGAATTCCTAACCATACCACGTCGAGCATTGGCTACACGGGTGGAAATGGTTCAACTCTGAGACTATTGAATAAGAGCAAATGTTCAATACTAATTATTAGTCTGCAGCTAGAAATTATGTCAACCTGGAATGTGAAGACCGACATCTGCCGAAACATCTATTCTATAAGAACATTTCTGAATGGTCATCTGAAGTATTCATTCTAACCACGAAAGACTCCAGGGAAGCAGAGAGACGCTTGGATGAACTTTCCAACAGAAGGACTGACGATTCCAACAGAGATCATGACGACACACTGAGCGGAAATATATATTGATTGTAATTATTCCTGAACGAGTGAGCGTTCATGTGCAAAGGATTAGCATTTCCATTAATATAATTAGCAACTGTGTAGTGACTCTTGTATTTCTCAGTCCACACCTACTTCCCTTTGTCCACCAAGCCGTCATATCAGTCCACGCCTGCTAGGGAACCTCCCCTATCATTTCCTTGTAACAATATCTACTGTTTGTTTGTTTATGCATTTCTGTGATTATTTAGTTAGTTAGTAAATAAATGATTAAGACAATTGGTGTATGGATGATTCAGAGTAAAGGCTGGATTCGTGCAGATAACCAACAATTTACGGCATTTGGAATGAGACTAACGTGAGGAACCACAGGGTAGCCTAGTGGTTAGAGCGTTGGACTAGTAACCAAAAGGTTGCAAGTTCAAATCCACGAGCTGACAAGGTACAAATCTGTCATTCTGCCCCTGAACAGGCAGTTAACCCACTGTTCCTAGGCTGTCATTGAAAAAAAAACTGACTTGCCTAGTAAAATAAAGGTAAAAAATAAAATTGATCAGATATTAAATTTTAGGAAAATTATAACTTTGTCATCTGAAGATTTTCATTGGTGCCCAACTTCCTAGTTAATTACATTTACATGATTAGTTGAATCACGTAATAATAATTACAGAGAATTGATTTGATAAAATAACAGTCTTCAAATTAATGATGCCAAAGACACGACACTTATTGGTTGACATTTTGAAGTCATGATAGGGTTAGACTGATAAGATCAGATTCATTTTCGATTTTCAAGTTTTTTGTGAACCATGTCAAACTGAAAGATCAAGGAGAGTTTAGTTTCCAGTGGTGCTTCACGGAGAAATAGGTTAGTTCCCTACTTCTACTCTGCCTCAAGGTTTAGTGTTGAACTTCAAAGTGAACTCTAGGAGAGCTAGCTCACAGAGCACCAAACTTTTATCCAGTTCATACCTTTTACTTAAGGATACCATTTTAGTCCAGGGGCATTAACTAAATCCATTGAAAAGCAGAGTGAATTTGATGGGCAGCTTATCCAAATCTAAAGACAAGTAAGAGTTGATCAATAGGGGGGTCACTGCCACTTGAGATGACTTTGAGAGGAGCGGAATCTGGCTCAAATGACCATACATTAGCTGGTGGAGGGATACAAAAAGTATTTAAGTAGGTACAGCTGATTTAATGTCTGGTAAGCGTTAGACAGAAATACGTGATTACCTTGACTTGCCCTTGATATCCACTTCCTCTGAATCCACTCAGTCACATAATATCCAGACTAATGAAATATATTTGCTATCTCAAGGGCAAGAGAGAATGTGATTTCTTGAAATACGGTGTATCTTGGTGTGAAATAAGCTGTGTCTAAATACAGTCATAAATATAATTATCCTTGAAAATAGAGTCATCTCTTTTACCATGTTGTTATTTTGAAATGGGCTGTGGCTATGTTTAATGAAATGATCATCATTTCTCATTACTGTCTCTGCATGCTATTCCATCCATGGAAAAGCTGTGAGATTTGTGAAAAAAATTGGAGAATAGTCCATAGTGTGTAAATGTAGTATTCAACTATGATAGAGGGGGGTATGTATTGATTATTTTTTAGATTTTTTTGTTTATTGTTTTTTCACATTGCAATTTTCATACCACAGAAGTGAATTGTCTGTTGTCATGACTTCCCTCCTGGGTGAGGATCAGAGAGAGCCCCCCCCCTTCCCACCAGAGAGGAGGGGGAAAAGGGGTGAAGTTGGCCGTTTTATGATGGTTGTCAATTCCTTGCAGAAACTTTCTCTTCACTGCCATGGAGTATTGCGGGAGAGAACCTCTGGGGAACAAATACTTTCTTCCCGCCAAAACTCCATCATCCAAAAGTGTAGAATGCAACAATATTTCAGTAGAACAACATAACTGTATCTCTGAATGTGTCTATTTCCCAGTTATCAGATTTACATCTAATTGTTGTGGAACATATATGATTAAATATGAAACTATTTGTGAGAAGATGAAAGGTGATCTTAGCCTTCTAAATTATAAAATGGTTTATCATATAAAGTTTATCCAGAGAATTGCCAAAGACATAATGATGCCAAAGACATGACAAGTATCATTTTCGATTTAAAAAATACTCCAACAAACTCTGCATTTCAGGAATCACATTAGTAAGTACCCCTGGTGAACTGTTAAATCATTTAGCCATTTAAACAAGAATGACTGCCCCCTCTTATTGAAGCCATGAACGTTCAAGGCCGCAGAAAACAGGATCCGCCATTATTTCACATTACAGTGAATGGAATGGATTTTTTTTTTCTGTTCGCAATCTTCATGTAAGTGTAAAAAAAAAAGTAAGACAATCATGGTACCAAAAACTGCTTCTAATACACCAGATGTATGGTCTTGAACAAATTATTTTAAAATCACACACATAAAAAGTTATAAGGTTAATTTAGTTGGTAATGACAGCCTGAAGCACCACAGTCAGCCTCCAACATGAGTTAGGCTAGCACTGAGCTAGACTGCAGTGTCACTTCCTGGAGTAGCTCAAACCGCACATGTTATGTCTCCATGAGATGCCATCTTAACCGACTTCATTTGGCTTCAATGAACTATTGAGTCTTCACATAAGAATGAATGGTGTCATGTGATCGGTGGCTTTGTCCATTCATATATACGGGTATTGGACAATTGTCATTTCAGACAGCAGAACCCTGAGTAATTGTCCTTATTGGCTAGTACCCAGCAGCATCCCACTCTGCCTACCAATGAGCCTGATCCCTATTGACAGTGATTAGATGTTCTTTGGTATTGTCTAGAAGGGATACAGCTTTTGTTAAAATGGACTTTTCATAGCAGGTTTAGGAGAACCTATGCAGCAGGTTAGAATAATTAACGTAGCAGGTTAGGAAAGGGGTTAGGGACAGGATCTACTTTCGACATACATTTGACAAAAGCTGTATCCCATCTAGACATTACCTTGTTGCATTTGATTCTCTGCCACACTGCACCACAGGGTGGGAGGGGCTGACAGCTGAGAGAGGTCACCGGGAGGACCAGTCACGGCAGGGCATCTTAAATGGGGGCCCAAGTGCAAGGCTAGAGATGTTGACTCATCCTCATCAATATGCGTGACATCATTTTTGGCTGTGTGTTTGTGCTGATGAAGGCATACTAAATCCTCTGGTGACGTCAAGGTCATGTGCAGCGTGCAGGCAGGAGATGTATGGAAACAGTGCTCTCATTACTGTCAGTGTTCCCTGATGGTTTAGAGGTCTGCACACTCTGTCCCTCGGTGAAAACTGGCCAGATCTACTGTACAGGAACATTCATTCACTTTGTGGTTTAGTTAACTAATAAACCTGTCATAATAATTTGTCTTTTTTTATGTGTATGTAACTGTCAATCAATGCTTTTGTTTTCTTAAATTAATGCTTGAAAAATAATCCCTGAAATAATGGTTATGCAATAGAAAGTGTTGACCAAAAAAAGCTTTTTCCCCACCTCCCACAAACGGGGCGGCAGGTAGCCTAGCAGTTAGAGTATTTGTCTAGTAACCGGAAGGTTGCAAGATCAAATCCCCAAGCTGACAAGGTACAAATCTGTTGCTCTGCCCCTGAACAAGGCAGTTAACCCACTGGTCCTAGGCAATCATTGAACATAAGAATTTGTTCTTAACTGACTTTCCTAGTTAAATAAAGGTAAAAAAACAGTGAAAACTACACCAGTGAGTCAAAAAATTTGATTGATTGCCTTGTCTTTTCCACTTTCTTTACAGTGTACACAGCAATTAGTTAGCCTGTGAGAGAGGCTATGTTCACACAGGCAGGCCAATTCTGATATTTTTTTCACTAATTGGTCTTTTGACCAATCACATTAGATTTGTACAGGGCTCATCTGATTGGTCAAAATACCAATTAATGAAAAGAATATCAGAATTCAGCTGCCTGTCTAAATGCAGCCAATGTGGCCTCTGTTGACTGATGCTGAACATATAATGGCCTCTTGCTGATCACATTGTACCTCTCTCAGTGACACTATTAGCTATCTCAGATAACCCTCAAATGACTTCTGAAATGCCTCCCTTCTCTACAGAAGCATGGAAATGCGCTGTTAGAAAATGTATGAGGCCCTGTATCCCCTGATGTGTACATACTCCACTGATTGATGGTATTAGGAGTGCTAATGTATTATAGATAAGGCCAGACTCTATTTGTGTGTGTTTGTGCTTCTGCAGTGATGGACGCCCCTGTTGTGATGGTTTCTGATCAATGTGCACTCAGGACAAGCCATCTTGTACCCCCCTATGTAGAGGCGGGATGGACATTACCTCACTCACCACTGAACAATACTCTCGCATTTAGTCTGGGAATGATGACCTTTATTGGTTAATAAACCAATAGTCTTCACAATGGAATTGCGGTATATTGCACTGGATGGCAAAACCGCTGTGATGAATAATACTGTTTTGCATTTGTTTGAAATTGCTTTAGTTTTCTGTTATCACTGAGCTTAGATACTGTGCTGTATAGGCTACCTACCCTACTGTATGTCCTTGTTTAGGAACCAATGTCCGTAGTTCAACGACTAGGTCACCCACTAATGAAAAATAGATTAATGATGCAAATTATCGGTTAAACCCTCCCTCCAGAGGATGGCATAGAGAGGGTAATAGAAAGTCCTCCATGTACAGTATTTCTATGAACCGCACACAGCATCTCTAGCGGTGATCCGTAGAAGTGCCCAGAGATAGGTCAGAGCCAACGATATGGGGAGCCAGAGACACTTGCTGCCCGGAAATGGGATGAATAGGCCCATGATGGCTTTTTTATTGCAGTTTTATCTGCCCATGATTGAGTCAAGATGACAATTAGGATTCTGGATATGTTCTAATTTATCCCCAACATTGATTTTCTTGAAAACATCCATCTCCACTGGCAGGATTGGTTTGGTGCAGAGTGGAATATCATATGGGAATGTTATCTGACTATTGTAGCCTAAAGAGACGGAGTAGGATGAAATTGTGTCCTAAGGCACTGATTTTAGGCAAGTTCCATCCTAATCCAAATACAGCCTAAAATAGGATTTGGAGATGGTAAACTGATCCTAGATCTGTGCCGAAGGGCAGGCTCTACCTGAAGCATGTGGTCCTCACCTTCGATCCAAGTTATGCAGCAACTAATTTTGAAGTGTCTTTACAATGTGATGAGTTTTTGTTAGTTTGTGGACTCGAGTCACAAACTTGGCAACTTGATTTAGAAGAAAAAAACACTTGCCTCTTGACTGCGACTTGAGCATCTATGACTTGTGATTCAATAACTTGGACTCGATCTGTACGACTCAAGAGACTCGATTTGCCATCTCGCGCACTGTGTAAGCCTATGTACGGGATTCATATCTGAGCGCTGCAAGTTCTGTGCGTTCTGTTCTGTGTTTGAAAAATCAGATTCACGGAAATCACAGGTTGCGCATGCAAAGCACATCATCTTCTAGCAAAGTGTACCGCTCCACTGTCCTCTGGTATTTATTTAGCAAACGTGATAACACATCACACACTGTACACAAACAAGAACTCTTTGCAGAAAAACAGCATGGGAAGAAAACAAGACAATTTCTCGGTCTGATCAACAAGGCTACAGATAACAACCTCAGCCAGCAGCTACATAGGCTACAGCTAATGCTCCATGTCCCCTCTTGCCCTCTGGCCAGGGGTATGTAGCTAAATTATAGTCCACTTACAGTGGGGCAAAAAAGTATTTAGTCAGCCACCAATTGTGCAAGTTCTCCCACTTAAAAAGATGAGAGAGGCCTGTAATTTTCATCATAGGTACACTTCAACTATGACAGACAGAATGAAAAAAAAAAAAAAATCCAGAAAATCACATTGTAGGATTTTTAATGAATTTATTTGCAAATTATGGTGGAAAATAAGTATTTGGTCACCTACAAACAAGCAAGATTTCTGGCTTTCTGGCTCTCACATCCCTGACCGCTGGCTACGTCCCTTCTGTCTTCAAGAGAGCGAGAGTTGCACCCCTTCTGAAAAAACCTACACTCGATCCCTCCGATGTCAACAACTACAGACCAGTATCCCTTCTTTCTTTTCTCTCCAAAACTCTTGAACGTGCCGTCCTTGGCCAGCTCTCCCGCTATCTCTCTCAGAATGACCTTCTTGATCCAAATCAGTCTGGTTTCAAGACTAGTCATTCAACTGAGACTGCTCTTCTCTGTATCACGGAGGCCCTCCGCACTGCTAAAGCTAACTCTCTCTCCTCTGCTCTCATCCTTCTAGACCTATCGGCTGCCTTCGATACTGTGAACCATCAGATCCTCCTCTCCACCCTCTCCGAGTTGGGCATCTCCGGCGCGGCCCACGCTTGGATTGCGTCCTACCTGACAGGTCGCTCCTACCAGGTGGCGTGGCGAGAATCTGTCTCCTCACCACGCGCTCTCACCACTGGCGTCCCCAGGGCTCTGTTCTAGGCCCTCTCCTATTCTCGCTATACACCAAGTCACTTGGCTCTGTCATAACCTCACATGGTCTCTCCTATCATTGCTATGCAGACGACACACAATTAATCTTCTCCTTTCCCCCTTCTGATGACCAGGTGGCGAATCGCATCTCTGCATGTCTGGCAGACATATCAGTGTGGATGACGGATCACCACCTCAAGCTGAACCTCGGCAAGACGGAGCTGCTCTTCCTCCCGGGAAGGACTGCCCGTTCCATGATCTCGCCATCACGGTTGACAACTCCATTGTGTCCTCCTCCCAGAGCGCTAAGAACCTTGGCGTGATCCTGGACAACACCCTGTCGTTCTCAACTAACATCATGGCGGTGGCCCGTTCTTGTAGGTTCATGCTCTACAACATCCGCAGAGTACGACCCTGCCTCACACAGGAAGCAGCGCAGGTCCTAATCCAGGCACTTGTCATCTCCCGTCTGGATTACTGCAACTCGCTGTTGGCTGGGCTCCCTGCCTGTGCCATTAAACCCCTACAACTCATCCAGAACGCCGCAGCCCGTCTGGTGTTCAACCTTCCCAAGTTCTCTCACGTCACCCCGCTCCTCCGCTCTCTCCACTGGCTTCCAGTTGAAGCTCGCATCCGCTACAAGACCATGGTGCTTGCCTACGGAGCTGTGAGGGGAACGGCACCTCAGTACCTCCAGGCTCTGATCAGGCCCTACACCCAAACAAGGACACTGCGTTCATCCACCTCTGGCCTGCTCGCCTCCCTACCACTGAGGAAGTACAGTTCCCGCGCAGCCCAGTCAAAACTGTTCGCTGCTCTGGCCCCCCAATGGTGGAACAAATTCCCTCACGACGCCAGGACAGCGGAGTCAATCACCACCTTCCGGAGACACCTGAAACCCCACCTCTTTCAGGAATACCTAGGATAGGATAAAGTAATCCTTCTCACCCCCTTAAAAGATTTAGATGCACTATTGTAAAGTGGCTGTTCCACTGGATGTCTTAAGGTGAACGCACCAATTTGTAAGTCGCTCTGGATAAGAGCGTCTGCTAAATGACTTAAATGTAATGTAAATGTCCTCCACTCGTTACCTGTATTAATGGCACCTGTTTGAACTTGTTATCAGTATAAAAGACACCTGTCCACAACCTCAAACAGTCACACTCCAAACTCCACTATGGCCAAGACCAAAGAGCTGTCAAAGGACACCAGAAACAAAATTGTAGACCTGCACCAGGCTGGGAAGACTGAATCTGCAATAGGTAAGCAGCTTGGTTTGAAGAAATCAACTGTGGGAGCAATTATTAGGAAATGGAAGACATACAAGACCACTGATAATCTCCCTCGATCTGGGGCTCCACGCAAGATCTCACCCCGTGGGGTCAAAATGATCACAAGAACGGTGAGCAAAAATCCCAGAACCACACGGGGGGACCTAGTGAATGACCTGCAGAGAGCTGGGACCAAAGTAACAAAGCCTACCATCAGTAACACACAACGCCGCCAGGGACTCAAATCCTGCAGTGCCAGACGTGTCCCCCTGCTTAATCCAGTACATGTCCAGGCCCGTCTGAAGTTTGCTAGAGAGCATTTGGATGATCCAGAAGAAGATTGGGAGAATGTCATATGGTCAGATGAAACCAAAATATACATTTTTGGTAAAAACTCAACTCGTCATGTTTGGAGGACAAAGAATGCTGAGTTGCATCCAAAGAACACTATACCTACTGTGAAGCATGGGGTGGAAACATCATGCTTTGGGGCTGTTTTTCTGCAAAGGGACCAGGACGACTGATCCGTGTAAAGGAAAGAATGAATGGGTCCATGTATCGTGAGATTTTGAGTGAAAACCTCCTTCCATCAGCAAGGGCATTGAAGATGAAACGTGGCTGGGTCTTTCAGCATGACAACGATCCCCAACACACCGCCCGGGCAACGAAGGAGTGGCTTCGTAAGAAGCATTTCAAGGTCCTGGAGTGGCCTAGCCAGTCTCCAGATCTCAACCCCATAGAAAATGTTTGGAGGGAGTTGAAAGTCCGTGTTGCCCAGCAACAGCCCCAAAACATCACTGCTCTAGAGGAGATCTGCATGGAGGAATGGGCCAAAATACCTGCAACAGTGTGTGAAAACCTTGTGAAGACTTACAGAAAATGTTTGACCTCTGTCATTGACAACAAAGGGTATATAACAAAGTATTGAGATAAACTTTTGTTATTGACCAAATACTTATTTTCCACCATAATTTGCAAATAAATTCATAAAAAATCCTACAATGTGATTTTCTGGATTTTTTTTCCTCATTTTGTCCGTCATAGTTGAAGTCTACCTATGATGAAAAAAACGACTTAACTAGTACATTAAAGTATTTTTTACTTAAGTATTATATACCACTGGTGAGTTGCTTTTTAATTGCAGTTGCAAAGGCCTATACATAGTTTTCAACCTCCAAAGGCCCAGGAGTTTTTTTTCTTCAGAATTTCTTTAAAAACATTTGACCTGTTTAGAAAATGTCTCTGTATCTAGGTGGCAGGTAGCCTAGTGACTAAGGGCATTGGACCAGTAACCAAAATGTAATGGTTTGAATCCCTGAGCCAACTAGGTGAAATATCTGTTGGTGTGCTCTTGAGCAAGGCACTTAACCCTATTTGCTACTGTAAGTCGATCTGGATCAGAATGTCTGCTAAATGACTCAAATGTCAATCTGTTCACATTTATTTTATTAAGGATCCCCATTAGCTAATGCCAAGGCAGGAGCTACTCTTCCTGGGGTCCAGCAACATTAAGACAGTTACTCTACAGTTTAAAATATTACATGACATGACATTTCATAACGCCACGTTTAGTGTGTTCCCTCAGGCCACTACTCCACTGTTACATATTTACAATACAACATCCATGTGTACGTGTGTGTAGAGTGCGTTTCTTTTCATGCCCTTATATTTACCTTTTTACAACTACTAATTAATCACTGTCAGACTCTATGGGGTCCTGATTCATACCTGGTTAGTTTACCAGATTAGGAGAACTCCTGGCCCCAGGGAAAAGAATTTGCCCCACCACTCTGGGACCTGTGGGGCCACCTGTGTGTCAGGGCTTCATTGGTCCCAAAAATCATTGCTTTCAGTTTCAAAGACTGTGTGGTAGTGGGGGGAAAAGGTTTGCAGTTTGTAAAACGTGTGTCCAAAATCAAGGATGCATCGCAATTGCAATGAAATTGGTGTAAAACACTTAACCATTGATTTGAAGACTAGATCCTTAAATTAGGGACTTGTGACTTGACTCGACCTGAGCTGTGGAACTTTGGACTTTACTTGAGACTCACCCATTATTACATGGGATGTACACTTGACTTGAAATACAAAGGTTAAGACTTGAAACTTGCTTAGGACTTGCAAAATTGTGACTTGGTCCCATCTCTGCACAGTGGTGAGGCATCATAATAGATGTATGGGCACCTAATGTAAAAACATCTCGAAGCCACAATGTCATCATCAATCACAATGAAGGTACATGCTTGTCACCAGAGCTCAAATCACAACTGACATGTTGACAGTGGCTCACTGTATTTATTGATCAGCAGAGATGACAAGTTTGTCACATGGCTGTCGCTGTCGTCTGAAATTAACCTCTCGTAGTTTCACCTGCACAGTCATTATAAACAAAAAAATAAGTGTGACAATTCCCCTCAAGTTTCGGGTGAATTTTTGCATGGTTTAAATAACGTAATAAATCTACATTTCAGCCGTGGCCTTGCTCTTGGCAATGTCATCTATCAATGGCCAGGGTTTAACTAGAAATAGCATAACTGTAATGGCATAAATGGGATGTGTGAGGCCAGGACCCTCTACTGTACCGTACTGTAATGAGAAGTGTCCGATCCACAGCACCTAGCCTGGACACCGACAGACCTTCACCTACACAGGACAGCCATCTGCACCACACTGTATGTGCTGATGTAGCATATTAGAAACATCGGCTAAAAATAAGTAGGATGATCAGGTTACTATTGACTATGTCCAGTACAGTAGGCACACAGGTGTAACAATAGTGTGTGATGTGAGCGACACTACTGTATGTTGATGTAACTCCGTTTAAACATCAGCCCAAAATGTACACTCTTCATAGAAAACCTTGTGAGGTTTAACAATGTAGTATATGATGTTGGTAATATCAGCAGCTGGCTGCCTCTGAAGGGTATTTCACCTTGCTTGCTGTGTCAGGGGAATGTTCAGGTGCATTTTCAAAGGACCCAACATTATCTTGGCGGTTATGATCAAGGACTTAGCTATAATGGTGTTCATCATTACCAACTTTCTGCTCTGTTGCCTAGAACTACAGCAGTTACACTTATTTTCCAATTAGATGAATAGGAGCAGGAACGACCTTAGACTCCACTCCTCCTCAATCTGGTCTCATACCACCCACGCAATAGTTAGATCTCTGCTAGGGGAAAAGTACTGTTATTTTGGAGTTTAATAATCAGCATCATTGGCTGCAATTACAAAACACTTTCTTGGAATGTCTACCATCCCTATTTTGATTATCTCCCAAGAGTTATCAGGTGAGGGGGTTCAAAGAGCCTCTTTCAGCCACTCTAGCTAAGAAAGGCATTATTTCCTGAGTGAAGCTAATGGAGATAATTTAAATGAGTGGTGGACTGATGATTCAGTACAGATTGAAGTAATGTTTGAGATGATTTGTCATGTGCCCTGAACGATTAACCTCCACAATGCGAATGTATCACAACACCAGGCTCGCACCTTGTTGCTGTAGCTTGTGTGTGTGTGTGTGTGTGTGTGTGTGTGTGTGTGTGTGTGTGTGTGTGTGTGTGTGTGTGTGTGTGTGTGTGTGTGTGTGTGTGTGTGTGTGTGTGTGTGTGTGTGTGTGTGTTATTGTATTGTATGATAACGTAATTGAGAAGAACAACCGGTGCGAATAGAGAGATACATCTCATTCTCCAGCCAATGACTGAGTAAATAACTGGCATGAATGGTTTGCGTTATAGACACTCAGACAACCATGTCATTGTGTTTTACATCTATGTGTCCTTATTAATAGAGCTGGGAAATTCACTGGATGGATGCCCATGAAGGCCAAAATGAAGAAAGGGCCTGCTTTCATAGGTGAGTGTGTGTGTGCGCGAGCTTATCTGCGTATGTCTGTTTGACGGTAGGTCTGATGCTAACACCTGTGAAGTCCTAAAGCTCCTGAAACCCCTGGCTTGTGCTGGGATGTACAACAGCTCCATAAAGCAGATGAATCAGCCCACCAGTGGAGTCTATGGGGACCCATCAAGCTGCTCCTGGTTGGCAAGGACATGAGCGAGCACAGTAGCACCCGAGGCTACAACGTAAAGACAAGAGAGGAAACACGTTCTGCAGGAGCAACAACAAAGCATTTTAATGTACAAAAGCAAATAAAGTCAGTCACGTGATGTGGACCTCAAATGGAAGACAGTAGGTTAATATGTGTCATTCGGCAGCGAAAAGTGTCATCTGAGGACAAGGTGCTCGTCTGTATAAGCAATTACAAAGCACTGGGCTGGTAGCTAAATGAAAGAGTTGTGTTAATCAAGTGCTTTATGGGATTCAGCCCATTCACAGCCCCAGTCCCATAACTCCAGTATAATTAGATCTGTGGTCCACAGAGACTACCATCAGCTGTGTGTGTCACATTCATAACACACAGAACACAATGAGAGAGTGTGTGAGTCTGTGTGTGTGCGTGTGTGTATGTATGTGCGTGCGTGTGTGTGTGTGCCTATCTGCCCATGTGAGTGTGTGTGTGCATGCATCAGTCTCATTGTGAACCATGTTGAAGTGCATAGGGAGGCCGCTCGGTATCAATCCTGTGCATGTGAATGAGGCAATGACAGCTGGGCGATAATACGATTCCACACGGGCACAACCAGTCTCTATGGTAACCAGATGCCACTATTGTAACAACACTGTTTGTGTATGTAGACTACATCATAGCATGCAAAGGCCTCATCATATATACCGAGATTCGTAGCAGGGAAAAAATGTAATGTGAGAAACTGTTGAACCAAGAACAGTTTGGGGAAATTGCTAAATGCCAGAGCGACTCCAAAAGAGGAAAAAGTAGGTTGCTCTCAGTTTAGCTCATTGGGGCTGTTCATTTGGATAATCCCCAGCTAAATCATAGGAGAATCAGCCCTTAACACACCTCCGTGCTTCTCATGAAAAAGAATGGGGGAAAAAACAGATGCTGAATGCTCTCTCCTACAGTTCTCCTCTTATATCTCCAGGCACGTAATGTTTCATGTGGTGGCATTGCTTTCTTTGTACTACAGAGACAAAGCAATAGGAGCTCAAACACATTTACATACACCCATACACTCACACGCATATACCCACGCACATAAGGGCTGCATAGAATGCTCTCCCAGGAGACCACCATAGCATCTGGGATCATTCTCCATGTGCATTCTATCTATCTGGGCTAATTGTCATTCACACAGACCCAGATACTCTCTTTCTTCCATCTGATCTCACACAGAATGGAATGGCTGATGCACAATCACAGCCGTAATTAATCTGAGCAACGTTTTGCCTTGGAAAGCACTCCACTCATCTGCCTGGTCCTAGTTTATCTTGGCACGAAGTTAATATAAATGTTTGATGCTTGAAACCTAATTTAGGTGGGTCTGTATGTGTCCAGAGTCCAAGCATTGTATCTGACTCGACTAGAATCTATCTGCTTAAGACTCAAGGCATACAGCATATATTCTCTCTGTCCGTTCTACCTATTGAGGTTTTACTAACAGTTCTGAATCCTGCTCATATTCCCGTGTGTGTGAGTGAATTTCCACATTGTTGATTAGTACAGCCCCTCATTGTATTTTTTGTGTTCCATGCCAGAGCTGTCACCACGCAACACTTACAAAGCCACGTGCGGAGGCCGACCCTGCTCAGAAGAGTCGAACGAACCTTGCTCGGGAAGAGCCGAACGAACCCTGCTCGGAAGAGCCGAACGAACCCTGCTTGGGAAGAGCCGAACGAACAAACAAATGAATGTCAATCACAGCTCTGAGTGAGAGAAGTAACTCTGCTGCTGTTAGTTTTTCTAGCTGGGATCATTGTAATATTGTGTTGTAGTCCTAACCTCTAGCCTCAATATACATTTATATTTGGGCTCTTAGTAGTTTTAAACTGAAACAGTATCAAACAAATGTTTATTAAGATAGTGTGTCCCTGTAAATTGAATTTATACTAAAGAACCTTTTAATTGTACATTTCATCTTCCGGTGGTTGTGATTGCTGTGGGATCTTAGAACTATCCATCCCCATTTTCACAGAGCATCCGTTTACCAAAGATACGCACCTCCAAACTATTCCATCCTCCTATGATGCAGTATCAACGGCAGATTTTTCAGAGAATCTGCCTCGCACATAGGCAACTCGGCAATGGAAAGGAGCCTAGTATTTTGTATAGACGTGCACATGTAATGCTTAAAGACATTAAGCCTACGTGTGCACACAGTGCCATGACACATGAGAAGCAATTTATGATATCATGCTTCTGACCCGATCCTATTTAGAAATATTGTTGTTGTTTTAAAAAACATTGTTTTAAATTTAATTAGATTAAAAAACAAATTTATTAGAAAGATTCACCGTCTATGGGTTTATAGTGAGAACGTTCATGGCTTGAATGCAAAGCCATTTTGTTTGTTATTTCTGGAGAAGTGCATGTATTTACAATTGTACACTGTCCTTTTTAGGCCTTATCAAAAGCCTAGTAAATGTAATCTTGCTTATTGACTACGTTTGGCATGTCCAGACTTCAGTGTACACTAGGCTTAGCCCCAGGGCTTGACATGGACTGAAATAGGTGCCGCTACAAATTTTGGGTGCCACACTGTTTATATTTAGGTGCAGGAGCTCCACAATACATAAGTTATTTTATTTTTACCAATTGTGTGATATCCAATTGGTAGTTACAGTCTTTTCCCATCACTGCAACTCCCGTGTGGACTGGAAAGAGGCAAAGGTCGAGAGCCATGCGTCCTCTGAAACATGACCCCGCCAAGCTGCACCGCTTCTTGACACACCGCTCACTTAACCCGGAAGCCAGCCGCACCAATGTGTCAGAGGAAACACCGTACTGCTGGCAACCAGAGGTCAGCGTGCATGTGCCCGGCCACCACAAGGAGTCGCAAGAGCGCGATGGGACAAGGACATCCCAGCTAGCTAAACCCTCACCTACCTCGGATAACACTGGGCCAATTGTACGGCGCCTCATTGGTCTCCCGGTCGTGGCCGGCTGCGACACAGCCCGGGATCAAACCCGAATCTGTAGTGATGCCTCTAGCACTGAGATGCAGAGCCTTACATGGAACACAAACCGGCTGCGCGAGTGTGCCATCGTGCATAAATGTATTGAACCAATTATATTAATTTAGGGACGGGTCAAAAAGCATTAAACATGCATGGCAATTTAGCTAGCTAGCTTGCGCTTGCTAGCTTATTTGTCCTATTTAGCTAGCTTGCTGTTGCTACCTAATTTGTCCTGGGATATAAACATTTAGTTGTTATTGTACCTGAAATGCACAAGGTCCTCAACTCCGACAATTAATCCACACATAAAACGGTCAACCGAATCGTTTCTAGTCATTTCTCCTCCTTCTAGGCTTTTTCTTCTCTTGACTTTATATTGCGATTGGCAACTTTCATAAATTAGGTGCATTACCGGCACTAACCTCGTTCGTTTTTCAGTCACCCACATGGGTATAACCAATGAGGAGATGGCACGTGGGTACCTGCTTCTATAAACCAATGAGGAGATGGGAAAGGCAGGACTTGCAGTGCGATCTGCATCACAAATAGAACTGACTTCCATTTTAGCCCTTAGCAACATAGACGCTCATTGGCGCGCGCGAGCAGTGTGGGTGAAATAATTAAATAACGTGTTTGTCTACATTTATTTTGTAATCAGCCTGTTAGACCGCTGTGCCACTCGGGAGGCCACTCCATAATACTTTTGAGGTAATATTCTATAAGTGGAACAGGAGCTCAAGCAGTAGAACATTTGAGGTGCAGGTACTCAGCTCTTGTGAGCTCCTACACAAGTCAATCACTGCCCAGCCCCTATATCAGTGTGAATGCTATAGCCTACATTTTATAATGTATTTCCATATTGAAGCAATGCCATTTGAATGGGAGTTAATGACAATGCAATATACTATTTAAAAGACTGTATATACACAGCCACATATTTAACCATGGAGCCTGTTCTAACTGGCCAGTGAGGGGCCGAGCCTGGACACACACCCAAAACCCAGGCCTTTCGTGCCACCGCCAGCTACTACGCCCATAATTCCGGTAGTGAAAATAGCAAAAATATTCCTGACACAGCCCCGAACCTATAACATTACGGCCAGTGCTAAGATCAACCTTTGTTTCTTTCATCTTTATGAAAGCATTGAAACCGGTTACAAATAATGTATTAGAGAGTGGACATTTCCTCATTTGTTTCTGAGTGACCTTGTGTCCATAAGCTGACCATTATGTACAGCAAAGGCTAAAACATTTGCTTTTTGTTTTCTATGAATATTAATGTGTTCTCATGGAGAGACAGTGTATGCCCCATTTAACACAGCTCAGAGAATGAATTTCATTAGGGAGATCAAAGGTTTATTCCCTTGTGGTTTTTGCAACAAAACATTTTTTTTACACCCAGTCAGTGTGTGTGTGTGTGTGTGTTAAAGAGAGAGATGATGATGATGATGATGTCAGACCAGCACAAAATGAATCATAAATACATTGCTGATATTTGTGTTTAAAAAATATACCACCTTATGTTTTTTTAAATATCTATATATTTTTTTCCGGGTAGATCAGCTTAAAATTGCGGAAAGAATGTTGCTTCCATCAATTTAATTGTCTGCATCATTTCCAATCCCCCATATATTTTTGGGTAAATATATACCCATATACATACACGCATGCATACATATACACATATATACACATACCTACATACACATACCTATATAGACATACATACTTTTTTTGAATATACCTTAATTAGAGGCATTGGACTAGTAACCGAAAGGTTGTAAGTTTGAATCCCTGAGCTGACAAGGTACAAATCTGTTGTTCTGCCCCTGAACAAGGCAGTTAACCCACTGTTCTTAGGCCATCATTGAAAATAAGAATTTGTTCTTAACTGACTTGCCCAAATAAATAATTAAATAAAGGTTTAAAAAAAATCCCCACAAACCCTACCACACTTCCCCCAATTGGAGTAAACCAATAATCACTTAGGCTTCTACCTTCAGTTTATATATTTTACAGACACAATCTATTTTACAATAGTTATATTTCCTTCCTCTATTTCTGATGTATACCTCCTCTTGTTAGCTTTACATGAGATATGCATGGAGAGTAGGAGAGAGATGCGACACAGAAACGATAACATCTCCAGGTTTCCCCTTCGCTAACCATGTCACTCCCTCAGATACATATGGTCAGCAAGGTCCTAATCGACATCCTGAATGAAACAACTCAACCGGGAACTGTGGATTACATTTCCGCATCTTCAGAATTCCTTTCATGTGTAAGGAACAATGAGGCCTTCCAGGTCATCCTGGTCTCATAGACAAGACGTATCATAGTAAACATACATTTGGGACACTCAAATTAGTATGATATTTTACCTTTACATAAGACAGGTGGTTACTTGGCAAAAACAAAAGCTTGCGAGTTCGAATCTTATCACGGACAACTTTTGTATTTTAGCTAATTAACAACTTTTTAACTACTTACTACTTTTTATCTACTTTTTTTAAAATTCCTAAACTTAACCATTTACTCATGTTATATGATGCACATAGTATTGAAACATCTTGCGTCTGAGTATAATATGCTTTAAAAAGGACACTGAAGCCATGTACTGCAACATACAAACAAGGTGTTCCTTTTACAATGCAAATAACCTTTTCTCTAAAGCTTACTGTGTGCTTCCCAGTCGAAACAGTTTGCGCATATATTGTGACGTTTTTGTTTGTTTTGGTGTGCGGAAGCATTCGAGTGCACTTCTTTTTTTCGTGAGGTAAACCAAACTTTGGTAGCCGAAGTCTACACCCCTTGATTGGTCAACTGTAGGTATTCTTCAATTAAGTGTTGTCATTCAACAAGTTTTTATGCAAATGTTTTCACTTGAGAAATACTGCACCAAACATCTTAGATGTAAAATTGAGCCTCTAAGACCTCCATGGCAAAAACGTCAAAATGAATGACTATTCTGAGGATCTGTTACTGTATGTTGTTGCTACGGCGTCTCAAGAGTGACAAACAGTAATATTGCTGCTTTTTTCTCATTTTTTGTCTTTTAATGCGAGGCACAGACGTTTGCTTCGCCTAGCCGAGTTCTGCTAGCATGAAACTAAACCGAGTATGCGGATGCCTTAAGTCTCATCTCTTTGCTCTGCCTCTCTCTTTCTCTCTTGCTCTCTCTCCCTATCTTTCTGTCTGTGCTTGTACTCAATACTACTGCTATTATTTCATAAGCAGCATCCTTCTCGTTGGGGACTGGAGCTGGGGTGAAGTTCTCTTCAGATGACATTTCAATGATTTAATCCACAGCTGTCATCACCAGCCCCCCCCCCCTCCACCCCTTCTGTCTCTAGTTATTTGACAGCATAATGATTGTGAATGGCCCCTCCTCCTCCTCCTCCTCCTCCTCCTCCAGAGAGATATTCGAGAGCCTCACAGCGCCAACAAAAATAATGTAACAGGACTTGACTTCTATCACACAAGGTTGTGCATACAAAACGGACCCTGTTTCAAAAGTATTTTTTCTTATTGATTCTCTTGACACTCCAGTTCTATCTTTATGTGTTGTAATTTTTGTAAAGAACTGTTGACAGAAGAAGCACCATATATATTCTTAGGACTGAGGAGATTTAAAAAATGGCAAGTCTCCTTTACAACATCGGGAGTAATGTTTTTGTGTGAGCTAGCCGGTTCCTCTTGGCTCGCTGGAGTGCTGGGAGCGGTTATCCGCCATCAAATCACTCAATATCCCTCCAAAGCTCTTACATCTAAAGGACTCATTTGACCTTCACCTACACCGATTGTTTCAGCTGCATTATCTATCCTAGCCAGATGAGTCAGATAGAACTTGGATGTGTCCCACATGGCACCCTATCCCCTATATAGTGCACCACTTTTGACTAGGACATTGACTTATTTATTATTTTAAATAAGAATTTGTTCTTAACTGACTTGCCTAGTTAAACAAAGGTTACATTAAAAAAACTAATTTGACTAGGGCCTATAAGGCTCTGGTCAAAAGCAGTGCACTTTATGCAATAGAGTGCCATTTGGGATACAGACCTGGGTTTGGGGGAGAAGAACAGAGCAGGCTCACAGGCAGGGAGGGGCCAGGGGATGACGGGTGGCCCTTTATACCAGTCACACAACTGCATTAGTCACCAGGAAGAGAAAACATGGGGAAACCCTCAGCCAACTAATTACAATCACTCAACTTGGGAGAGCGCAGAGGGGGAGGGAAATGAGAGGTGAGGGGAGAGTTGGTTATGGGTAGGGTAAGGAGGAAGGGGAGGAGTGAAATCCCCTAGCTTGGGGTGATATATATTCCAGAAAAGCTATGTCAGCTCAGTGGCGGTATAATCCACTGTGACAAGTGAAATGATTAATGAGGTTTGAATGGCTGCAGCAGAGGTTTAATGAGCGGAAATATTTTCGATGAAGATGCTTTGCAGTACATTCGAAAGATGATTAAAAACCCCATGCCTGAAAATAGTAACCTTTTTAACCCCTACCCTACGCTTTCTTATTTATGTGATGTCGTTAAGAGATATTGCATTATAATCACAGCAGCACATCACTACAGTATCTATATAGCAGCATACTACTACAGTGTAGCAGAACCAGTGTGGACCGGGACTGGCCTTGGCCTGTCTCTCCTTGCTACAGGAGGATTCACGCTCATGTGCTCGACGAAGACGTTCTCATGGAAATTACCGTCAGATTTCCACAGCAGGTGGTGCTTCCTGTTCCGCTGACCGGGTGCCAAGGCCATTTATGACTCAAGGTTGCTCTGACTCAGTGGTGGGAGTCAGCATGAGACAAGGTAAGTACTGTATGTGTAAAGCCCATTGATAACACTGGATAGAAAAACAATGGCAACGGACACTGTCCTTCTTTTGCTCCATGTTCGATTTAAAGGCTGTTGCATTGTACGTGATAAATTGTTCAAAAGATCAAAACAACAATGAGAGGCCTGTGCAAAACGGCTCTCTTTTGATATACTGCAGTGGACCTCCCCCTCTGTCTGTCTGTCTGTCTGTCTGTCTGTCTGTCTGTCTGTCTGTCTGTCTGTCTGTCTGTCTGTCTGTCTGTCTGTCTGTCTGTCTGTCTGTCCTCTCTGTCTCTCTCTCTCTGTCCTCTCCGTCTCTCTCTTTGTCCTCTCTGTCTCTTTCTCTCTCTCTCTCTCTCTCTCTCTCTCTCTCTCTCTCTCTCTCTCTCTTTGTCTCTCTATCTTTCTCCATATACTGTTGTGAGCTAGTAAGATGTTTAACAGAACCTATAAATGCAGTGTCACACTTGGCCACCCAAGTGATGTTATTACCCTATTGTATAAAAGCTTGTCACGTTGGACCATAACAGACATAATTTCGAAACCCTCAAATCGCTGTTGCCCCCTTTGTATTTTGTAAGTAGCAGAAAATCAAACTACTGTACATTACGCCATTATACATTTGATTGCTGAATACATCGTATTGGGCTGCAATGTTGACTCACTTTCAAATGAGGGTTGTTGATCTCCGACAGTCAAGATTAAAAGGGAAAAAGTAAATAGCCTAGAGAGCAGTTTGAGTACACTTTTCCAATATCTCCAGAACACAGATATGATCACACCCCACATTACACAACTAGAGTATTAAATAATGCAGCAGGTTTCGTATTGATAAGATATGAATCTATTGACAGCACAGGTCAATAGACCTACCTTGTATCCTTTTCCCTCTCGCTCTCATCCAACACTTCCCACACTGCCCCTACTCGGATGGTATCGCGCCGTCCCAACCTTCGCTCTCTCTCCCCCGCTACTCTCTCCTCTTCCATCCTATCATCTCTTCCCTCTGCTCAAACCTTCTCCAACCTATCTCCTGATTCTGCCTCCTCAACCCTCCTCTCCTCCCTTTCTGCATCCTTTGACTCTCTATGTCCCCTATCCTCCAGGCCGGCTCGGTCCTCCCCTCCCGCTCCGTGGCTCGACGACTCATTGCGAGCTCACAGAACAGGGCTCCGGGCAGCCGAGCGGAAATGGAGGAAAACTCGCCTCCCTGCGGACCTGGCATCCTTTCACTCCCTCCTCTCTACATTTTCCTCCTCTGTCTCTGCTGCTAAAGCCACTTTCTACCACTCTAAATTCCAAGCATCTGCCTCTAACCCTAGGAAGCTCTTTGCCACCTTCTCCTCCCTCCTGAATCCTCCTCCCCCTCCCCCTCCTCCCTCTCTGCAGATGACTTCGTCAACCATTTTGAAAAGAAGGTCGACGACATCCGATCCTCGTTTGCTAAGTCAAACGACACCGCTGGTTCTGCTCACACTGCCCTACCCTGTGCTCTGACCTCTTTCTCCCCTCTCTCTCCAGATGACATCTCGCGTCTTGTGACGGCCGGCCGCCCAACAACCTGCCCGCTTGACCCTATCCCCTCCTCTCTTCTCCAGACCATTTCCGGTGACCTTCTCCCTTACCTCACCTCGCTCATCAACTCATCCCTGACCGCTGGCTACGTCCCTCCCGTCTTCAAGAGAGCGAGAGTTGCACCCCTTCTGAAAAAACCTACACTCGATCCCTCCGATGTCAACAACTACAGACCAGTATCCCTTCTTTCTTTTCTCTCCAAAACTCTTGAACGTGCCGTCCTTGGCCAGCTCTCCCGCTATCTCTCTCAGAATGACCTTCTTGATCCAAATCAGTCAGGTTTCAAGACTAGTCATTCAACTGAGACTGCTCTTCTCTGTATCACGGAGGCACTCCGCACTGCTAAAGCTAACTCTCTCTCCTCTGCTCTCATCCTTCTAGACCTATCGGCTGCCTTCGATACTGTGAACCATCAGATCCTCCTCTCCACCCTCTCCGAGTTGGGCATCTCCGGCGCGGCCCATGCTTGGATTGCGTCCTACCTGACAGGTCGCTCCTACCAGGTGGCGTGGCGAGAATCTGTCTCCTCACCACGCGCTCTCACCACTGGTGTCCCCCAGGGCTCTGTTCTAGGCCCTCTCCTATTCTCGCTATACACCAAGTCACTTGGCTCTGTCATAACCTCACATGGTCTCTCCTATTATTGCTATGCAGACGACACACAATTAATCTTCTCCTTTCCCCCCTCTGATGACCAGGTGGCGAATCGCATCTCTGCATGTCTGGCAGACATATCAGTGTGGATGACGGATCACCACCTCAAGCTGAACCTCGGCAAGACGGAGCTGCTCTTCCTCCCGGGGAAGGACTGCCCGTTCCATGATCTCGCCATCACGGTTGACAACTCCATCGTGTCCTCCTCCCAGAGCGCTAAGAACCTTGGCGTGATCCTGGACAACACCCTGTCGTTCTCAACTAACATCAAGGCGGTGGCCCGTTCCTGTAGGTTCATGCTCTACAACATCCGCAGAGTACGACCCTGCCTCACACAGGAAGCGGCGCAGGTCCTAATCCAGGCACTTGTCATCTCCCGTCTGGATTACTGCAACTCGCTGTTGGCTGGGCTCCCTGCCTGTGCCATTAAACCCTACAACTCATCCAGAACGCCGCAGCCCGTCTGGTGTTCAACCTTCCCAAGTTCTCTCACGTCACCCCGCTCCTCCGCTCTCTCCACTGGCTTCCAGTTGAAGCTCGCATCCGCTACAAGACCATGGTGCTTGCCTACGGAGCTGTGAGGGGAACGGCACCTCAGTACCTCCAGGCTCTGATCAGGCCCTACACCCAAACAAGGGCACTGCGTTCATCCACCTCTGGCCTGCTCGCCTCCCTACCACTGAGGAAGTACAGTTCCCGCTCAGCCCAGTCAAAACTGTTCGCTGCTCTGGCCCCCCAATGGTGGAACAAACTCCCTCACGACGCCAGGACAGCGGAGTCAATCACCACCTTCCGGAGACACCTGAAACCCCACCTCTTTAAGGAATACCTAGGATAGGATAAAGTAATCCTTCTCACCCCCCTTAAAAGATTTAGATGCACTATTGTAAAGTGGCTGTTCCACTGGATGTCATAAGGTGAAAGCACCAATTTGTAAGTCGCTCTGGATAAGAGCGTCTGCTAAATGACTTAAATGTATAATGTAAATGTCAATGTGGGTACCTTAAAGAAGAAGCTCTGTCTCAATGCCTGTCTTAATCAAGGAGGCTCATTCATTTTAGCTGGGATGTTATGGTGGGCCCAGTGGTGATCTAAACATATTAGTGTCAGCTCATGTGGTTGGTGTGCTCCTAACCAGGACACATGTCAATACTTCTGTATTCATAGAGAGAAGTATGGCAATATAGCGTCTGCTTGATTTGAATTCTTGCATTTTATATAATGACATGAAAATGTATTTATATTTTGCCACGGTATAGAGAACATCAATCAATAGATAAGAATTAAAAGCAATTTACCACCAACAATAACAATCACAAATTCTCAGCCGATGTCAATTATAGGTCAACATAGTGAGATCAAATCCAATTTTAGTGATCACATACACATGTTTAGCAGATATTATTGCGGGTGCAGCGAAATGCTTGTGTTTCTAGCTCCAACAGTGCAGTAATATCTAACAAGTAATATCTAAGAATTTCACAAAAATACACACAATAAACACAAATCTAAAGTAAGGAACAAAGAATATATACATTTTTGGAGGAGCAATTTCGGAGCGGCATAGACGGAAATACAGTAGAAAAGGACAGAATACAGTATATACATATGAGATGAGTAATGCAAAATATCTAAACATTATTAAAGTGACTTGTGTTCCATTATTAAAGTGGCCAGTGATTTCAGGTCTATGTATATAGGGCAGTAGCCTCTAATGTGCTAGCGATGGCTATTTAACAGTCTGATGGCCTTGAAATAGAAGCTGTTTTTCAGTCTCTCGGTCACAGCTTTGATGCACCTGTGCTGACCTCGCTTTCTGGATGATAGTGGGGTGAACAGGCAGTAGATCGGGTGGTTGTTGTCCTTGATGATCTTTTTAGCCACCGGTGATGCGTTGGGCAGTCCGCACCACCCTCTGGAGAGGTGCAGTTGCCGTACCAGGCGGTGATACAGCCTTGCAGGATGCTCTCAATTGTGCATCTGTAAACATTTCTGAGGGTTTTAGGTGCCTAGACAAATGTATTCAGCCTCCTGCGGTTGAAGAGGCGCTGTTGCACCTTCTTCACCCCACTGTCTGTGTGGGTGGACCATTTCAGTTTGTCAGTGACGTGTACGCCAAGCTTTCCACCTTCTCCACTGCGGTCTCGTCGATGTGGATAGGGGGGTGCTCCCTCTGCTGTTTCCTGAAGTCCATGATCAGCTCCTCTGTTTTGTTGACGTTGAGTGAGAGGTTATTTTCCTGGCACCACACTCCCAAGGCCCTCACCTCCTCCATGTAGGCTGTATCATCATTGTTGGTAATCAGGCCTACTACTGTTGTGTCGTCGGCAAACTTGATTATTGAGTTGGAGGTGTGCATGGCCAGGCAGTCATGGGTGAACAGGGAGTACAGGAGGGGACTGAGCATGCACCCTTGTGGGGCCCTTGTGTTGAGGTTCAGTGAAGTGGAGGTGTTGTTTCCTACCTTCACCACCTGGGGGTGGCACGTCAGGAAGTCCAGGACCCAATTGCACAGGGCAGGGCTCAGACCCAGGGCCCCGAGCTTGATGATGATCTTGGAGGGTACTATGATGTTGATTGCTGAGCTATAGTCAATGAACAGCGTTCTTACATAGGTATTCCTCTTGTCCAGATGGGATAGGGCAGTGTGCAGTACGATGGCGATTGCATCGTCTGTGGATCTATTGTAGCAGCAAGCAAATTTAAGTTGGCATAGGGGTCAAGTAAGGTATATGGTGATATGATCCTTGACTAGTCTCGCAAAGCACTTCATGATGATAGAAGCGAGTCATTTAGTTCAGTTATCTTTGCTTTCTAGGGTCAGGGACAATGGTGAACATCTTGAAGCATGTGGGGACAGCAGACTGGGATAGGGAGAGATTGAATATGTCCGTAAACACTCCAGCCAGCTGGTCTGCGCATGCTCTGAGGATGGGATGATGATGTCTGGGCCGGCAGCCTTGCGGGGATTAACACACTTAAATGTCTGACTCACGTCGGCCACAGAGAATGAGAGCCCACAGTCCTAGGTAGCAGTCCTTGAGAGCCCACAGTCCTTGGTGACACTGCATTTATAGGTTCTGTTAAACATCATACTAGCTTACAACAGCATATGGAGAAAGATAGAGAGACAAAGAACGAGAGAGAGAGAGACAGAGAGGACAGAGAGGACAGAGAGGAGAGAGAGAGAGGACCGAGAGGACAGAGAGAGAGGACAGAGAGAGAGAGAGGACAGAGAGAGAGGACAGAGAGAGAGGACAGCGAGGACAGAGGACAGAGGACAGACAGACAGACAGACAGACAGACAGACAGAGAGAGGGAGACGTAGCGAGACGTAGAGAGAGGACAGACAGACAGACAGACAGACAGACAGACAGACAGACAGACAGACAGACAGACAGACAGACAGACAGACAGACAGAGAGAGAGAGAGAGAGAGAGAGAGAGAGAGAGAGAGAGAGAGACGTAGCGAGACAGAGAGACAGAGAGGTACTGTGTTATCCTCAAAGCGGGTGAAAAGAGTGTTTATTTTACCCCGATGCAAGACGTTGGTGACTTCGACGTGGCTGGTTTTCCCTTTGTAGTCCGTGACTATCTGTAGACTGCCACATACATCTCGTGTCTGAGCCTGAGGGCCTTGTAGGCATCTCGAAAATTTGAGTAGCAGTGGTCCAATGTTTTCTCAGAGCGAGTGCTACAGTCAATGTGGTGGTAGATTTTCGGTAACCTTTTCCTCAGATTATCTTGTTAAAATATCCGGCTACAATAAATGTGCCCTCAGGATATGTGGTTTCCAGTGTAGTTCTTTGAGGTCCGTCATTGTATCAGCTTGAGGGGGAATATACACGGCTGTGACTATAACCAAAGATAATTCTCTTGGGAGGTCATAAGGTCGGCATTTGATTGTGAGGTATTCTAGGTTGGGTGAACAAAAGGACTTGAGTTTCCATATGTTATCACAATCACACCATGAGTAGTTAATCATGAAACATACACCCCCGTCCTTCTTCTTCCTGGAGAGATCAGTCGATATCCATACATGTTTATATCATATATAACTATGGAAGCCCTATGGATGCCATAAGCTAGTCTTTATCTAATAACCCTATACTGAAGTACAGTCCTATTGAAAATCTAATATACTGTCAACTCCCTGCTTTTCAGCCTCCAATAGAAGGTCGGGCCAATTTGTTGCATTGGACATGGGCAGATTTGAGTGTTATGAAGCGGAATGATGTTCTGACAGTACTGATAGTGGATTATGTATTTTGCAATGTGATTTATGAATGTGAGAGTCATTATCTGGTCCCTGTTTCTGAGGCAGAGTAGTGGGCCTCCAGAGTGCAGCACCTGGCATCAGCGCTACGTTTGGCTGCTCAGATCCAATTAACATCCCTGCATCCATGCACAGAGAAGGGATCCCTAACCCATGGAGCCCCCTGTCCCGAGCCACGTCCTCCTCCTGCCTAATCCTCCACTCTGTTTCTCTGCTTTGGTCCTGGCCCTATCACATCCTTTACTTTACAGACTTTGGTTTTCGTTTCCAATTTCCAATTTCGAGGTTGGTTCTGTATAGGTGTGGACGCGCACTGAATTGAATCATCCTTGTTGGGCAGGGCGTCTTGTGACTTTTGCCTCGTTAGTCAGTCGTTAGTGTCACCTGTGCTGGCACAGGTGAGATTTAAGAGTTGTAGAGCCAATGCTCCAGTGGCATGAGAGATGTTGGATGAGCTACATGACTGTTTAGCTCTTCCTCTTTAAATTGTTAACAATGCCTTTTATCTTGCGTCTCCCCTGTTTGGTTTGTGCCACGTTTGGTTTGACTCCCTAACCTAAGTTGGTGGAGGTTTTCTTTTCCTTTTGTCTGATACAGTCAACTCTAATGGGCGTTGATGGCGGGTGTTAAGACCCAACTGGAGTTCGCTTGGTCAGCACCCAGTCAGTAGGAACCCCATGGATGCATTTCAGAAACCATTTCAAAACCCCACCTGTTTCCTTTTGCTTGTCAGTGACTTATTTATCAGTGCCTTTTTTTCTGTTGAGCGATGGTTTTTGATTTGTTATTGTGGAACTTAACACTCTAAATGCATGAAGTCTTTCTCTCTCAATATGCTCTCTCTATTTCTCTTTACCGAGACTCAGCTGAGGGAGGGATGGGGTGGAGAAATGTAGCCAATCTCAAATTCATAGACAAAGCTATGGATGCAAGGACTGACCAAGTGACCATCCATGATATCACAATTACCGTTTTAACCATGTTTTGAGGCTATATAGGGTTTGTTTACATTTACTCTGTTAATTGGAGTAAAACAGGCTTATAGTTTTGGTTTTGATGGGGTACGACAGTTGAACTAAGCTTATGAGGCATTTACAGTATACGTTATATTCTTCAAGAATAAATGGGTACATATCATTCATTTAAAAGTCCAAACATGTATGCAGCAACTGCATATTACCCCTTTAGAGGAAAACAGTGTGTACTGTACTTCCAACATATGTAACACAGTTAGGGCCAAATATATTGGCACCCTAGCACTTTTTTAAAATTATTCACTATTTCTTCTAAAATAAGTTTAAATTGAATTTTCTAAATTTAATCATTTGATTTAACATTGCAGAACAAATTGTACAATGTCTGTCTGTCTGTTTACAATTTTAATTTAGAAAATAAATACTAAAGGCATTAGTAAAATTATTGGCACCCTGGAGCTAGTAAATGCAGAAAAAATGCTTCTTGTAGCCAACAAGGAGCTTACTGCACCTTTCTACTGGCAATTTGTCCCACTCTTTAGCAGCAAGCTTCTCTAATTCGTCAATGTTTGAGGGGTGCCCTCCACCAACTGCTGTTGTCAGATCTCGCTATAGGTTTTGGATGTGATTCAGATATGGACTATTTGCTGGCCACTCCAGAACAGTCCAACATTTCTTCTTTGAACCATTCCAGGGAGACACCGTTTTTGGACACTGGGTTGAACATTGGACTCCAAAACACCTTAATAATCTGCTGATTTCACGATCTCTTGCACATGCTCAAGGCCCCCAGTACCAGAGGCAGCAAAGCAACTCCACAGCATTAAACCCATGATTGATTGTAGAGAGGATGTTCTTTTCATTGAATGCTTCAGTTGGTCGTCCTTAGGGTCATGTATAAAAATGCCCAGTTGCCCATTATTTTGGCTACCATGGCTGGAAGAAGAGATCTCAGTGACTTTGAAAGAGGGGTCTCTAAGAAGCATAGGGTGTGTGTGTGTGTGTGTGTGTGTGTGTGTGTGTGTGTGTGTGTGTGTGTGTGTGTGTGTGTGTGTGTGTGTGTGTGTGTGTGTGTGTGTGTGTGTGTGTCACCAGATCTCAAACCAACTTGAACACTTATTGGAGATTCTGGAGAGGCACCTGAGACAGCGTTTTCCAACACCATCAACAAAACACCCAATGGTGGAGTTTTCTCGTGGAAGAATGGTGTCGCGTTTGTGGTTGAACAACTGCAAAATCATCTCGCAACACACACCATTGTGATGTACTTTACAATATGCTTGACAAAACCAACCTCCCTCTTGAGAGTGACTGTCATCTTTCATAGAACTCCACAATAAAAGAGAACAATCTGTGCTTCAGTGTGTACACTCTCTCTTTCTCTCTCTGTGTGTGGGGATTTTGATGAATAGTGGTGATTATTTGTGAGAGCCTTAAGAGTGGTTTACGGGATTACAGGCCATCACAGGGGTGGAAGACAATCACCGAGGCAGAAAATAACTTTCCAAAAGAGTCTCCATTTAAATAATACACAACGCAGACAAACAAGACCTTACAGGCCCAGGGTGTTACGTTGAACAAAGATCATTGTGGACAGCTAGGAACAAAATAAACCCCACTGCTGGTTTCCAACAAGAAATATAAAGCAGAAAAAAACAATTATGTGTTTCAAATCAAAGGAAACACTTGCAACAAGGAGCTGGTCTGGTTGTCACTGATACTATTTGGAATTTGTCTGCGTTGTCGTGACCACACTTTCCTGTGGATTTCTGAACATAACGCGCCAAATAAACGGAGGTATTTTGGATATAAAAATAATCTTTATGGAACAAAAGGAACATTTATTGTGTAACTGGGAGTCTCGTGAGTGAAAACATCCGAAGATCATCAAAGGTAAACGATTAATTTGATTGCTTTTCTGATTTTCGTGACCAAGCTACTTGTTGCTAGGTGTTCATAATGTTTTGTGGAGCGATCGATAAACTTACACAAACGCTTGGATTGCTTTTGCTGTAAAGCATATTTTCAAAATCTGACACGACAGGTGGATTAACAAAAGGCTAAGCTGGGTTTTGCTATATTACACTTGTGATTTCATTAATATAAATATTTTTAGTAATATTATTTGAATGTGGCGCTGTGCAATTCAGCGGTTGTTGATGAAAATTATTCCGTTAACGGGATTGCAGCCATAAGAAGTTAATGTAAAAAAATATATACTGCAATAACTGCATAATTACAACTGGCTGCCTTGAATGGCATCGGTATGCCTTGTAAGAAACCCATATGCATGGAGAACCCTCCCTTTCCCAGTTTTGTTTATGCATTAACGTCTTCTCTGATGTTATTGTGACTATTTATTTCAGGTGCATGATTTCACTGTCATGATGGATGCCTTGCTGCACTTTTCAATGCCGTGCTTTTTTAAAATGTGGACTTTGGTGAATACATCACCACATTTGATCCTTTCTCTTATAAGTGTGAATGAAAAGAGTTGAATGAAAAGAGTCATTAGTGTGAAGCAAGGTAGGCTAGAGGATTGTGTTACACTCTTTCACAACACCATTCATCAGAAAGCTTCACACAATCAATTCATTACTTTGTTGACGTGGCGGGACTGGGATTGAATGAATGGCGAGTTAGCTCACATTAGCCTACAGGTATTACCTGACATATTTTATCATATTGCAGCAACTAGGGAGGTCTCGGTGAATTAAGCTTACACTTTATCCACTTGAGATGTTTTCCTTTCACTCATTATAACAGTAATGTGCATGTGACCATCCCACTGACTTTGATGGGAATGATTTTTAAAGGAAACACTTGTCACATATTCAAAGGCAACAAGGAACTGGTCTGGCCAGTCACTGAGGGGAACAATAGTGAATATGTTCTCGAAGGAGAGGGCACAGTGCACAATGCAATGCATAGCACATAAGGAACAAACATGACTTTATTAGCTACTGCGACCTGGACTCAGGGGTAGATGTAACATAGTCAGTTAAAATCTGGCACACTGAAATTAATAAATGTTACGTATGGTATGTATTCATTTGTGGATGTCCATCATCCATTTCTTATGATATGTTACAAATTACAATTGGTATGATATGTTATGGATTGCAATTCGTACAATATGTTACGAATTTGCAATATGTATGATAAGTTATGAATTCCAAATTGTTGTGGCTAATGTTAGCTAGGCTAAGGGGTTAGAGTTAGGAGTTAAGGTTAGGGGTTAGGGTTAATGGTTAAAGTTAGGGTTCATTTTAGGGGAAGGGTTAGCTAACATGCCAAGTAGTTGCAAAGTAGTGAAAAAGTGATAAGTATTTGCAAAGTTGCTAATTAGCTAAAATTCTAAAGTTGTCCGTGATGAGATTCGAATAACCAACTATTGGGTTGCTAGAATTAGCGTTATACATCCACCTGACCAACCACCATTCTTTCGTTTTTTTGCCTTAATTAACCTTCTGTCTTATCTAACCAAACATGACATTTCATTCTAATTTGATAAACCTGGATTTCAGTTTACTATGTTACGTCTAGTCTATGAGACTAGGCTGGTCAACAATATGTCAATGTGAATAAAAAAAGAAGGGAAGCACTGCAAGGGTACATCTTTGTGGATCTTTGTAGATAGCAGGTGCTCCTTGGAGGAAAAAATTTCATCAAAAGAAAGGTGGACGAAGGCACTCTTCATATAATACAAATGCCTTTATGTGCATGGCATGTTCAATGAAACAATTTTCTTTTAAACTCCAACATGTTAGGGAGTACTCCCTGACAAAGGTCATACATAAATCCGAGGACACTCCATTTAGTATGATACTGTATCTTACATTTTGTATGGTATGTATTAATTTGTGGATGTCCACCATCCATTTTGTATGATATGTTACAAAATACTATTTTTATGACATGTTATAAATTGTAATTCGTACAATATGTTACACATTTGCAGTATGTATGATATGTTATGGATTTTTAGCTAACATTAGCTAGGCTAGTGGTTAGTAGTTAAGGTTAGGGTTAAGGTCAGGAGTTAGCTTAAAGAGTTACAGTTAGGGGAAGGGTTAGCTAACATGCTACGTAGTTACAAAGTAGCTGCAAAGTTGGTAATTAGCTAAAATGCTTGTCTTTCTTATTATATAACCATACCAAACGTAACATATCATACAAATTTTTATGTCCCGGATTTACTTTCGCTATGTTACGTTTAGTCTATGAGAGCAGGCTGAGACGAAACACATAAACATTTTTAAATTGTTGTTCTATTGAACATGCCATACAAATAAAGCCATTTTAATTATATGAAGTGCCATATTCCTATTTTCTTTTTAATATGTCAATGTGTCTTTGAATGTGTGTAGCCTAGTGGAGGTAGTTACAGCTAGAGTCATGCAAGGATGCAGAGTTCATTGGGGTACCTTCCCAGGCTTAGTCATCTCCTTCATGGATAGGCCTTTTCCAATGTATCCTGGCCAGAGACTCCACAGTGAGCAGTGACCTCGTGGGGCATTTAAGCCCTGAACAGCACCTGACAGGCAGCCTTGTCTCACAGGCTGCGTGCCGCCCCCGAGACCAGAGACAATTGCATGCAAGGAACATCAAGCCATCGAGACAAATTCAAACAGAGACAGAAAACTAAAGCCTAAAGGAAAAAAGGTAATATAACTTACTTCTTTAAAAATGAAGGCAACTTTGTACTGATATATTGTATCACTGCTATATCAGACTGATTTGTTGTAGATAAGCAAATGTTTTGTGTTTGTTAGCTAGCTTGCCCATGCGGCTGCTTAGCAAGCTCACTTAGCTAGCTAGTCTTGTAAGCTAGCTAGCTAGTTAGCTAGGTAGTCTTGTTAGCTAGTTAGCTAGCTAGTTAGCTAGTTATCTATGCTGGTTGTTAGCTTGCATAACTGATATGTGTATAATTATCAGATTAGATTAGCTTTCAGCATCCGAGCTTGATCAGATTCAATAGCAGCCTTAGAGGCTGGCAAGTCAGGATGCTGCCTTGTAGGCTGTTTCATAAGCAAAGCTCCTTGAAGGCATATTAGCAGTCAAAGTGCCTTATAGGCTGAAGCATTCTGATCCAGTGGGTGAGCTCTATTCCTGAAAGGCTGATCAGAGTCAATAGCAGCCTCAGAGGCTCAAAAGTCAGGATGCTGCTATTCATGGTTCAATGTCTGCCAGCTCCCTATGTCAGACTAGACAGGTCTCTAGGCAGCATGCATGTAGCAGCCAGTGACAGAGAGTATAAGAGTGCTGTGAGCCCAGTGGCTGCCATAGAGACACACAACACAGTAAACACACGTAGCCCAGTCAGTACAGGCAACCTGCCCAACCTAAACATGCCGCAGGCCCCTTAGAAGGCAAGCCCTCCTAGCCCCTCCTCGACCCCTTTCTCTGGGCTCAACCCCACTCTCTTCTACTCTGTAGGTCCCCCACACACCAAGGTGACTGAGTTTTTATAATCACTTAAGCAAACACCTATCTTTATTTGTACTGCTGCTACAGTAGGCTTCAACACTTTCAAACTCCCTTCAACACTCAAGCTCAAATACTTGAACACTCTCCAGCTCTTTACGCTCCCTATGGTTCCCTATGCCTGCATGTTCTATGACTGCATGTTCCATGCCTGCATGTTCTATTGGAATCGATGATTCAGGGGTACAACTGGCTATAGCTTCTGTTTTTGACATTACTTCTCACACTGTGTCTCATTGCTTTCCAGACATCGGCAACCTGTTATTGGCTGTTTGTGAATCATTGTTCTACAAGGGGAATCACATAACACCTCTTTGGGGTCTTTATTGAAAAGAAGGCATTTGGTGTTTCTCAAAATGTATACTACCGTGCTCCGAGCACGCAATTGGAGTATGGTAGGGTCGGAGTATAAGTCCAAATCTAAGTATGCGAAACGGAGCGACGGAGGGCACTTCTCAAAAGTGTACTCTGTTTGTACATATTTTAAGCATGCATTGATTCAAGCTTCAACTGACAGTATGCAAAGAAATATAACGCAACCACATAAAAAATGATGCAACATTTCTTGAAATCAATGGCGGCCATTATTTGAGCTAAAGCGAGAGAAAATACACTCTGACTTCAAAATAAAATATTGCCTATTCACATGTTGCCTATTCACACCTCATACGTTAATAAATACATGTTGTGTTAATTTTGACATGTTTACCTGCCTACGTACTGTAGATCGCAAGCCCATAATTAGTCAATTGGGCTAACTGGCTAATTACTAATACTGTTAGCTAGCCAGATAGCCACAAATAATTGTTAGCTTGCTACCCACGAAGAATTAACATCTATCTTGAATAACATTTTTTTCCTGTTAAACTATCTGGTTAGCTACATTATTTTGATGATTCACATATAGTTAGCTGTTATGAAGTAAAACGTTTGTTTTGTGTGTATCTTGTTTCATCTCTATTGCCATTGCTGTCCTGGCTGGAAGATGGTTCAGTGAATGGGTACTGTAAGTCCATAGTTTTAAGTCAATAGGGCTAACTGGCTAGTTATCTAGCCACAAAAAAATGGTAGTGACCCTAAAAAAAATGTACATCTACCTTGCATAACATTAGTTTTAGGTCATTTTACCTGTTTAACTAGCTGGCTAACTAGATTATTACAATTCATATATCTAGCTGATAATTATGAAGTAAAACATTTGCTTTGTGTATATCTTGTTTTGTTTATCCTTGCCATTGTCTTGGCTGGAAGAAGGTTCAGTGAATGGGGAAGTGAAGCGTGAGGTAATTCAGTAAGGGGAGTGCTTCTCAAATGTATTGCAGCAAGGTAGTAGGGATACTGAGAAACACCCAATGTAGTATTATTAAGGTTTTGCGGTGTATTATCCGTATGTCTCATATCTCTCTTCCTGAGTGTAACTGTGTGCATTTTGTCGCTTCAGTCACTCCATACACAAAGCCAGTGCTCCTCTACTGCGCTTAGCCTGTGGTTCTGGAATTGTAAAGGAGTTCTATAAGAGTCCAGTCTACCTACAGCTGCTGCAAATGGAGATGATGTTTTCATTTCTTAAAAGCGGGTCTGGGTTTATTTGTACTTGAACCAAACCAGTCCAGTGAATAGTTTAAGGGAAGATGTTGATATGGAAATCTGACGTCTCAAACTGTGAATTGGAAGAACGACTTAACAGATATGATTAAGATGTAAAACACATGGAATTCATTTGCCAACCCTTGTTGTCACAAGCTAGGCACTTATTTGATATATTTCACTGTTTATATCATGGAACTAAAGTATAACGTAAAGGGTGTGTGTGCCTTAAAATGACACTCTATTCCCTGTAGGGTGCACTACTAGTCCTGACCATAAGACCATAAGTAGTGGGAATAGAGTGCCATTTCAGATGTACAGTGCCTTCATAAAGTATTCATACCCCTTGACTTATTCCACATTTTGTTGCGTTACAGCCTGAATTCAAAATGGATTGAATAGATTTTTACACACAATACCCCATAATGAAAAAGTGAAAACATGTTTTTAGAAATGTTTGCAAACGTATTGAATATGAAATACAGAAATATCAAATGTATATATTTATCACACCCCTGAATAAATACTTTGTAGAAGCACCTTTGGCAGTGATTACAGCTGTGAGTCTTTCTGCTTAAGTCTCTAAGAGCTTACCTGGACTGTACAATATTTGCATTATTCTTGAAAAAAAATCTTCAAGCTCTGTCAAGTTGGTTGTTGGTCATTGCTAGACAGACCTTTTCAGGTCTTGCCATAGATTTTCATGCTGATTTAAAGAACTGTAACTAGGCCACTCAGGAACATTCAATGTCTTCTTGGTAAGCATCTCCAGTTTATATTTGGCCTTATGTTTCAGGTTGCTGTCTTGCTGAAAGGTAAATTTGTCTCTCAGTGTCTGTTGGAAAGAAACTGAACTCAGTTATACTCTTGGATTTTGCCTGTGCTTATCTCTATTCTGTTTATTTTTATCCTAAAAACCTCCCTAATCCTTGCCAATTACAAACATACCCATAATATGATGCAGCCACGACTATTCTTGACAATATGAAGAGTGGTACTCAGTGATGTGTTGTGTTGGATTTGTCCCAAACATAGCGCTTTGTATTCAGGATATAAAGTTAATTTCTTTGCCACATTTCGTGCAGCTTGACTGACGGACCTTACAGATAATTGTATGTGTGGGATACAGAGATGAGGTAGTCATTCACAAATCATGTTAAACACTATTATTACACACAGAGCGAGTCCATGCAACTTATTATGTGACTTGTTAAGCACATTTCTTACTCCTGAACTTGCCATAGGCTTGCCATAACAAAGGGGTTGAATACTTATTCACTCAAGACATTTCAGAAATTCATTTTAAATTTAAAAAAATTACATTATGGGGTGACACAAGTCAGTGACACAAAATCTCAATTTAATCAATGATAAATGCAGGCTGTAAGACAACAAAATGTGAATTCAGTCAAAGGGTGTGAATACTTTCTGAAGGCACTGTATTTACTCGGGTCCAGATTCGGACATTTGTCATTTATAGAAGTATGGCGACAACCCATGCATGTGCTACACAAGAACCAATTCAATTTTCTGTTCATGGACACCCCTCGCTAGCACCATTCACTAATCACGATTTTCCGAGCTTTGTTCTTTTAATCTTGTAAACTTACTTAATTGTGCTAGGTTAGCGCAACGGAGAACAGAAACTGGATAGTGGTTGCTGATCACAGGAGAGTATATATGTCATGTTCTTAGGCTGTGTCTACACAGGCAGCCCAATCCATTTTTTTTGCCCAATTATTGGCAAAAATATCAGATCAGATTGGCCAAAAGACCAATAAGTGGGCAAAAGATCAGATTTAGGCTGCCTGTGTAAACATAGCCCTAGTGTGTACTGTGGTGAGTGGTCTGAATGTTCAGAGTCTGCAGTTGTACATCTATGAAGTCACCACCGATGGACATAATGTAGAACACCCCTGACTGTAACTGGTAAGACTCAAGTGTGTAAATGACAAAACAGACCAACATGAATGTCAGCTGTGCGCAGTAAGATCACTTGCTGGGTGTCGATGAACAGTGGCCATTCAACATGTAGAATCATTGGGAAATTATCTGAAATTACTGTCAATATTCTGTGGTCTGAGGCTGCGCAGCCGCTGTGCAAAGCTGATGTAAGTGATTGGTCTGTCATGTCCTTCATAGGGAACAAAGTAAGACGAGACAAGCCATCATGTTCAACAGTGCATTTGTTGTCAAAGGTCTAATTGAACCAGAGGAGGCAGGTGGGATGAGCTATAGGAGGATGGGCTCATTGTAAATGCTGGAATAGAATAAATGGAACAGTGTCAAACACATCAAACATATGGAAACCACGTTTCACTCCGTTTCATTTATTCCATTCCAGCCATTACAATAGCATATCCTCCTATAACTCCACTCACCAGCCTCCTCTGAACTGAACATTGCCTCCACAGTTCTATCATAACACAATCCGGGAGGAGAAATAACACCAAAATGTACACAAGATGTATGTACACAACCAGTGTTATAAAATAGCAACAAAAAAACTACGACATTGCTTAAATAAGAGTTAAAGTGCAACCCATTTCACCAGGAGGCAACAGAAGGCTAGGACATAAGCCTGGAGAGAAGTACAATAGGTTAGGATTCTAATATTGATTTTGTTTCTTCACCTCACAATATGGTTAGATTGTTTTTATGGTTGTCTTGTCATTATCGTTATTGTCTTGACTGTATTTCGTTTAATATATGTATTTTTTTTATTGTAAAAAAAAACTTTACCAGCCATGTTCAAATAAAAATACAACTGGTCTGCTCTCTATAAAACAAATATAAAAACCCTCTACTCTAATGTAGTCGGTTTCCAGCATCATATAAAGGAGAGGACACCTACCCTCTGAGTGTTCGCTGCTCTCTCAGGGAAACTAGTTGTTCCCCCTTCTCTCTCTCAACTGCCTCGTCCCAATAATACAATAATACAAAAGACTGGGGAGCTACAGGCTGCCAGACGGGAAGTGATGTCATTGGCAGACCTGTGCAGACTGGAGAAGTGGCTGTCCTCTTCCTCCACAGACTCCCCCTTCCTGTTCTAGTGGATGAATTACCAGAAATGAACAAGAATAGAAACACATCAACTTTAACACAACTAAATGCCAAATTGTTTATCCGTTTATGGGTCCTGCCAAAGATCAAGTTTCACAGCTATAATCGGAAGGGGTCACTCACCTCAATGCATTTGGACCGTGTCCTTAGAGGGTATCATGTTGTCTGGCTTATGGAGGTTAAACTGCGCCTCAGCTCCTGCATGGCCTTCCACTCGTCCAGACACATCTCCATGGCAACCTGGACCACCACCTCCCCCTCCACATCTGATGGTCTGTGATGAATGGGAGGGATATATAATACAAACTTTACCACTACTAAAAATATAATTATACACCTGTTGCACTTTGCATCTTCCCAGTATCAATCAATGTTATTACCCCCAAAAATTGTTGTGTTGTGGTATGTGCGTGTGTTGTTCCCCCCCTCCCATCTATCTCTTCTGTGTGTGTGTGTGTGTGTGTGTGTGTGTGTGTGTGTGTGTGTGTGTGTGTGTGTGTGTGTGTGTGTGTGTGTGTGTGTGTGTGTGTGTGTGTGTGTGTGTGTGTGTGTGTGTGTGTGTGACTCACTGATTCTCCACCTCCATCTTCACTGGCTGTTGGCTGCCCTCAGGAGACCGTAACCATGCTAAACCATCCATCACATCACTAGGACTTACAATCAAAAAATAATTAAAAACACATGTTTACTTTTGTAACTTATCTCCATGTGGTACTCACCCCATGGCTACAGGGTATTGAAAAGATCCCCAGTTCAAGGGTCCACGGGCCCATTCTCTTCTTCTCACAGGAGATGCCTCTGAAAGACAGGAAAACAACTTTACATTTACCATGTGGTAAACAAGGATGACACATGACTTGTACACCAAGTGTACAAATCTCTTTCGCAAGATTGATAAGCACTCACATTCCACTGTGGTGTTCATATTCTCCCTTGCCCCTCAGGTTGAAGCTACCTGTAGTATCTATGTTTCTCTATGCTCTTCTCCCCCCTCTCCCCTCTCCCCCCTCGGACCCATCCGTCAGAGTCTACATAATAGGCTGGCCTATGGAGAACATCAGTGGGGTAGAGTTAATCACTGTCTCACTGATGGTCCATATAATAAGACTATTTTTTTTACAAGGCGATGAACAATAAAAAGTTTGGCGTGAGCACGAAAGTTTCAAGCTCATACGACAACCATTAGCCTGGGAGGTGATGAAGCAAGAAATCCATGTCTCCACCTACTTCTGGATGGAGTACTGCTGTAGGCGCTCCTCTTGGTTGGTCCTGCATTCCCCGGGGATGACTCGCCTTGTGCCCCTCAGCCTCCTCTCACCCCTCAACTCTCATTCTGGACTCCTCACCCTCGGGCATAACGTTTACCACCTAAAGAACATGGAGATTGAAATGAAATAGAGTCAAATAACTTGCTGTCCATGCATCTACAGATACAGTGCCTTCAGAAAGTATTCACACCCCTTGACTTTTTCAACATTTTGTTGTGGCACAGCCTGCATTTTAAATGGATTACATTGAGGTTTTGTGTCACTGGCCTACACAATACCCCATAATGTCAAAGTGGAATTACGTTTTTAGAATTTCTTACGAATGAATTCAAAATTAAAAGCTGAAGTGTCTTGAGTCTAAGTATTCAACCCCTTTATTATGGCAAGCCTAAATAAGTTCAGGAGAAAAATGTGCTTAACAAGTCACATAATAAATTGTATGTGCAATAACAGAGTTTAACATGATTTTTGAATGACTACCTCATCCCTATACCCCACACATACAATTATCTGTAAGGTCCCTCATTCGAGCGGTGAATTTCAAACACAGATTCAACCACAAAGACCAGGGAGGTTTTCCAATGACTCGCAAAAAAGGGCATCTATTGGTAGATGGGTAAAATAAACAATCAGACAATGAATATCCCTTTGAACATAGTGAAGTTATTAATTACACTTTGGATGGTGTATCAATACACCCAGTCACTACAAAGTTACAGACTTCCTTCCTAACTCAGTTGCAAGAGAGGAAGGAAACTGCTCAGGGATTTCACCATGAGGCCAATGGTGACTTTATAACAGTTACAGAGTGTAATGGTTGTGATAGGAGAAAACTGAGGATGGATCAACAGCATTGTAGTTACTCCACAATACTAACCTAAATGACAGAGTGAAAAGAAGGAAGCCTGTACACAATACAAATATTCCAAAACATGGCACTGAAGTAAAACTACAAAAAATGTGGCAAAGATATGAACTTTATGTCCTGAATACAAAGTGTTATGTTTGGGGCAAATCCAACACAACACATCACTGAGTACCACTCTTCATATTTTCAAGCATGGTGATGGCTCCATCATGTTATAGGTATGCTTGTCATCGGCTAGGACTAAGAAGTTTTTTTAGGATAAAAAGAAACAGAATAGGGTTAAGCACAGGCAAAATCATAGAAGAACACCTGGTTCCGTCTGTTTTCCAACAGACACTGGGAGACAAATGTACATTTCAGCAGGACAATAACCTAAAACACAAGGCCAAATTATACACTGGAGTTGCTTACCAAGACGACATTGAATGTTCCAGGCCTTGTTACACTTTTGACTTAAATCGTCTTGAAAATCTATGGCAAGACTTAAAAATGGCAGTTCAGCAATGATCAACAACCAAGTTGACAGAGCTTAAGGAATATTAAAAATAATAATGTGAAAATACAGTACATTCCTGATGTGTAAAGCTCTTAGAGACTTACCCAGAAACACTCACAGCTGTAATCGCTGCCAAAGGTGACTCAGGGGTGTGTCACGATCGTCGTAAGCATACTCGGACCAAAGCACAGCGCGATATGGGTTCCACATGTTTATTCAATGAAAAGCACAAAAACAATAAAGAACAAATGAAACGTGATGTTCAGAAGTGCTCACAGGCAACAACACAAAAACAAGATCCCACAAAACACAGTGAGGAAATGGCTGCCTAAATATGATCCCCAATCAGAGACAACGATAAACAGCTGGCCAACATAGAACCATACCAGGCCAACAAAGAAAAAAAAAAACTATATTAGGAACACCCCCACTAATCACACCCCGACCTAACCAAAATAGAGAATAAAAAGGCTCTCTATGGTCAGGGCATGACAGGGTGTGAATACTTACGTAAATTAGATTTTTCTGTATTTCATTTTCAATACATTTGCTAAAATCTCTAAACACATATTTTCACATCATCATTAAGGGGTATTGTATGTAGATGGGTGAGAGAAAATAAAGATGTAATCCATTTTGAATTCAAGCTGTAACACACCAAAATGTGGAATAAGTCAAGGGGTATGAATACTTTCTGACGGCATCTACTGTTAATGTGCCTTCTCAAATGGCTTATCACTTTGACTTTCGGGCCTCTGCTGAACTAGTCAGGTGTGTCACAATCATATCAGCATTTATTTCCTCATTGGGGGCAATTTCTCCCCCCCAAAATTCTGCATGTATCAAACACACACAAACCTCTCAATGACAGATACATATTTTATGGCTTCAGAGTACATTCAAAACTCCCAATGGGCTGTCACTGGTGGCCATTCTGAGCAGTCTAGAACTATGACTATAACCTCATAAGAGTAAGACTGACCTGCAATCTCTTGAGCTTCCACTGTTCTACTCATAGTTTGAAACTGCAAGTGAAACAGAGTCGAGCTCACGAGTTCAGGGTGGCCATGTGAGGCTACTATGATTATTTTGAAAAATGAATTTGAGAGAGGTAAACATTTCTCCAACCTCATTCTTCAGCATCATGTGGCAGGGCTACCGTTATGTTTATATTAGGACTAAGGAGTGCACCATTAAGTTGAAACAATATTGTGTTACACAATATCAGATGCATAACTTACTGTACTGTAATGCTTCAGAGACACCATTCCTCTTATCACAGCGTTCCTTGCTGATAGATCCCTAACATTTCCCCCCGTCTTGTCTTATTAGCCAACGGTGGACCGTTCAGATCTTAGACCCTTCTTCTTATTCCTTGTTATGCTTACCTTTTTTGGACTAAATTACCTTTTCAATTGCTTCCAAATTGCTATCACTGTAGTCCTACGTAAACCAATTAGCCTGGGAATTAGCCTGGCAAGTATGTTCATATGTAAATATTTCAAATAATCATTGTGACGCTGAATTCTGACAGGAGGCTGTCAGATAGTGTGATGATACATACTTGTAGTACATGGAACCAGCAAAGTAACACTGCAGACGGTGGGACGGCTGATTTGATTGCCTTTATTTCTTTCATGTCACAGTCAACCATAACACATCTATATTCACCAAGATAAAACATTAGTGAAACAAAGTAGTACATCCAATCATTGATTAAATGATGACTATAATTAATGTCAGGTAGTAGTTTTGACACCATTCATATTGATAGACTCATGAAACAGCCAACAAGGCAGAACCCTGATTTATGAGCCTCTAGGGCTGCTATTGAATTTGATCAGCCTGGCAAGAATAGGACTCACCCACTGGATAGTATGCATCAGCCTATGAGACACGTTGAATGATAATATGCCTGCGAGTAGCTTTTCTCATGAAACAGCCTCCAAGGCAGCATCCTGACTACATATCTAACTATCTAGCTAGCACACAAGTCTAGCTAGCCAAGTGAGTATGCTAAGCAGCCCTTCTAAGCAAGCTAGCTAACAAACACAAAAATATAGCTTATCTACAACAAATTACTCTGATTTAATATCAGTGATATATCAGTATAAAGCTGCTTTAATTTTGAAAGATGCTAGCTATATTACCTTTTTCCTTTAGTCTTCGGCTTTCTGGCTCTGTTTGAATGTGGCTTGATGGCTAGTTGTTTCTTGCATATGCGATTGGCTCTGGTCTAGGGGGCGGCATGCAGGCTGGGAGACAGGCTGCCTGTCAGGCTCTGTTAAGGACTTAAACGCCCCATGAGCGAAGAGACTGTTGCTGTCCTGGTGCTGAACTTCCGAATTCCGATTGCGTTGCTGTCCACTTCAGTGGTTCCGAATCGCCTCTATTAGCTAGTTTTTATTATTATTATTTTTTTTATTATTTTTTTTACATCGGACGATTGACAATACTTATTGTGAGGCATCAAAAATTCCCAACAACGCAAATACTTACAATATATAAATGCTACATTGGTGTAGGACCTAGGCTACTGTAGAAATGTGACCCCAAACGATGACTTGAGGCCCTTTGTCACTGAATCCCAACAGATAAAAGTGAGCTAGCCTACTGTAACCCAATGATGTCACTGACACTATTGTCGCAGGTTGGGTGGCATATGTAAACAAGTGTCGCATTGAGAGGCAATCTAGTGTGTCTTTACTTGACTTTGAAGCATAACTCTCATGGGGTGCAAAAAGTACTTTATCAGTAAACTCTCCATGACTTTGAAAGGCTGTGTAGGACCCGCTGTCTCCCTCTCTCAAGAGGCTAACATGGGTTACTGGCTATTAGATCTACGCGCAACTGTATGGTTTCCCCATTCATGAGGTGGGAGTGATTTCAGGAAGTGCATTTGGCCATTGTGCCACCAGTTAATATTTCACGACTCTCTTATGACTATTGTGTGTGCTTCTAAAATAACCCACCATCAGCATTACCCCGTCTTCCCCCTTAATCCCAGCACATGGTTACAGTCAAGTAGCCTACATAAATCAGGCGCCACCGATAGTGTAGTTAGAACTAGGAACTCATGCACATCAGACGGCCGCGGCTTGCTGCTATTGCAGCAGGAGCAATAGGAATAGTCACTGGTCCGCGGGTAGTAAAAGGAGGGGAATGGCTTGAAATGAAACAAAAAAAGCAGAGATGATAAGTATATGACAGTTCTTGTTGCAAATTGCTGCAGTGCTCTTTTTATAGGTGTAGTGTATTCTCATTCGGATTGACTAAACTGGGCAACCGAGCCTCATGTCACATGTGCTTCATAGGAAGAAGCTGGGCATCTGCAAGCTGGATCTGGAGGAGGATGCTGCGGCAAATGATACACAGAGGGCTCAAAGCTTCTTTCTACTGGCTGGGCTTATTTGTTAGTAGGCATCCGGTTTTTTTCCTCACCGTTCCCGCAGTCTTAACCATCATTTTCGGATCTACCGTCCTGAGCAGATTCAAGCCCGAAACGGACATCGAGATACTGGTTGCCCCGACACACAGCTTTGCTAAAGTAGAGCGGAGTCTTGCGAACAGCCTTTTCCCCATCGACCAGTCAAAAAACAAGCTGTATTCCGACCTGCACACCCCCGGCAGATATGGCAGACTGATTCTGCTGGCCAAGTCTGGGGGAAATATACTGGAGCTAGCCGACCAGGTCCTGCAGGTTCACAAGCAGGTGCTGGATTTGCGGGTTAATTACAAGGGATTCAATTACACTTTCGCTCATCTCTGTGTCCTGAGCCATCAGGATAAGCGATGCCTCTTGGATGATATAATTACGATATTCGAAGATATCCGCTTAGCCATTCTATCGAATCACACTTTTTCAAAGGTGCCCGTGACCTATCCAAATACCACATTAAAGGTAAGACGGCGAGGATTTAGTTTTATAACACGATAGTCTACAATGTTTCCGCCGGCCTCGGGCATCAATTACCGATTTGAGTATCGTATGTGGTGACAGTTACCCTTAAAGAGAACATGACCGACGTGCGTTGCTACCCCAAACTCCGAATGACCTGGATTAGCAGTGGGACAATGCATCTGCAATGAGACCATAACCTACTGTCTGAAGCCTGCATTCATTTCTCAATGAGCAGTGGTTGTATTCACACAGCCTATTATGTAGACTGCGGATGTCTTCGTATATCAGGCAGGCAAGGCAAGGAAATACTCTGAATGGATTGAACAGCCAATGTAGGCTAGTTGTGAGCTGCAGGTTGTGAATTGGCTGCATGGCCCCGCACTGCTCCAATATAGAGGGAATGTCCCCCTTCTTATTTTGATGCAGTGTAGTTCTCCCTCTCCTGCACATAGAGAATGACATTGCTGATCGACTAGTATGGAGCCTGCATCCTCTCGTCCCCTGTAAGATGTTGCTATGCCTCCTAAGTGTGTGCTGTGGTGCAGCCCTCTGCAGACGTATAGCAAGGCGGTTAGGCTACCTCTGCTCATGTCATTTTAGACAGTAGGCTATAAATTAGGTTAATGTTTTAATCAGATGTTACACAATTACAACAGGTAGCCCAATTTTACAACAGGTGACCAGATCTGTTGATAATACCATGACACATTGAGCACATGTAATGAATGAGTGTGGAAAGTAGAATATTGTGTATGATCTGCCTTGAGTAAGACCCACTATAGTGGGTGACATGGCTCATTACTGAGTTGAAAACTGTTCTGTGCTAAATTAGGTCTATGCTTCACAGAGTATCTTAAATTGTAAGGCACAAATCTAGCTAGTGTTGTGTATCCTCCAATAAGAGAATCTCTAGTGGGAGGTAGCTAATCCTCCTGCACCAGGCCTAGCTGTGAGTAATGCACTGGGCCTGCTCTTTTCATTCAACCTAGGCTGTCCCTAAATCACTTCTCTGTGCACACATCCTACCACTGTTCATTACTCTACATCCAAGGCCACTGTCTTCACTCACTTTGATTGCAGGCAGTTGCCTTATTCCCTATGGCTCTGGCCCTTGTGCGCCCCTTGACACCAACCCCCAAGTTCCCGCTTTAAGGTTAGAATAAACTGACCTTCTTTTCCACCCATCTTGGCAGATACTTCTACAGCGCCATTCATTCGCCGTGTTGTGTCGCCTGCATCATTGATATTCCCCGTCTGTCTGTGCAGATTGTCTTGACACGTTTTTTTTGCTCTTCATTCAGTGCTTTGATGTCAGCTGGTAGCTTTATTAATTTGTTTACTAGTCTGATGCTAACCCAAGCCACAGCACTGCACTACTAATGTTAAATCCCTGAATGGTATGTCAGAATTTCATGGCTTCTGCTTGTATGAGGAGTCCTTGTGGTGTAGGGTTGATACTATGAATGTTCAGGCCCAGTGTTACTGAATATTTCATTTACATGATATAATGATAGGGAATAAATGGCAATGATATCATGCAATTCCCTATTGTGCTGACAGTGTAAGTGATATTTAATTACAATACCCCATGGAATCCCACACTTGCTGACGTTACACTTGTACAATCAACATAAAACATTTCATTGAAGAGATTCATTATTGGCTGTACAGTACAGTAGGCTACAGTACAGTGCAATAGCTGCAAACAGATCAAATCAGGCCAGCTAGGGCCCTTGTCTGAAATGAACAAACAATGCTTTATTACATTTGCATCGTTTCACTATTGACTAACAAGTTAGCTGTTCATCCACTTGTCCAAGAGATCCATCTTCTCTGGAGGGCAGTCAAGTGGTGTCATATAGCTCATCTCCACATATCAGTCACCTTCTGGGAGAATTATTGTCACTGCATCGCTATACTAGTGGAGCTCCGATCTAATAGGACACCTACAATATGCCCGTCTAAAAACAACTAGGAAGCCAGTGATTGGTTTAATGCATTTTTTATTCAACAGTGTTTAAGTAATCATACAGTACAGTGCATGTCGTCTGATTCTTTAGTAGCCGTAGTAATGGGACATTCTCAAGCATGAATCCAAGATACACAGTTCAACTTACTATAGTAGAAATAATGGGAATAGTTTGCCATAGCATCCATTTACTATTGCTTGGTAAGCATGATATAGCATTTATCTTAACGTAAAATGTATCAAATATGGGAATTCATGCATATTGTAATGGTTGATTGGTGGGTCATTGTTTTCAAATCATTTACAAGATTTAACCATAATCCACAATGAACTACAAATTACAACTGTTGCTAATATCAGGTAACAGAAACCAAACAGCATATCTCCAGCTATGCTCTGTAGGGACTTTAGATCCCTCTCTCAGTGTGTCTGATAGTAACCTGTCTGCTGTGCTCCCTCCCCCAGGATGGTCGTGTGTCCTTCATCGGCCACCAGCTGGGTGGAGTGGCCTTCTCGCCCAACAGCCGAGACCAGCAGGTGAAGTTTGCCCGGGCCATCCAGATCACCTACTACCTTCGCAACCATGGCCCCGTGGTGCAGGACGTCATTGCAGAGAAGTGGGAGAATGCCTTCTGCACCCTCATCACACGCCTGTCCACGCTCAGCGAGGACCTGCACATCCAGTCTCTCACCTCCTTCAGCCTGTGGAGGGACTTCCACCAGACGGGAGTGCTGGCCAAAGGGGAGGTGCTGGTCAGCCTAGTGCTCCTTCTGCTGGCGGCCACCATCTCCAGCTCAATGAGGGACTGCCTGAGGGGAAAGCCCTTCCTGGGTCTGCTGGGTGTGCTCACAATAGCCATCGCCAACGTGACCTCCGCTGGCATCTTCTTCATCTCCGACGGGAAGTTTAACTCCACGCTGCTGGGGATCCCATTCTTCTCCATGGGTGAGTGTGAAGCTGCTTAGCCTTATCAGCAGTGGCCATATTGCCTATTGGGGAGGGGATTAGGGTAATTGGCTGTTGTGGGCTTCCTCAACGAGGAGCGCCCTGTGCTACGCTGATTGTTTTCGGTTTGTTGTTGCAGTGTGTTGTAAAGTGTTTGTGTGCCTGCATATGTGTGTGTCTTACAGCACATCCTTCAGGGCAGTATAACAAGCTTGATATTTCCCAAACAATCAGAAAGCTTCTCATGGACACCATCTTCAGCTCCTAGCACTCCGTACAATTACTTTCATCAGCACTTAGGTATTCAATCATCAATTAATGTATTAAGTTTTAATCAATATTCTTATCCTTTCTGGCCAACACACAAAATGCATGCCTAGGGACGCATGCCATGGGAGAAGGGGAATGGTACCAGTGGTTAGGGGCAACCTTGCCATAAACATACAATCCATTGTCATCACTTTGGTTTAGGCCACAGTCGCCACACCCGTCCTCCCAAGGAATCCCAGCCTGCACATACTGTAGTAGGGGGATCCCCTGAATGAAATAGACAAGTATTTATACCTGTCCTACGCCCTTAATTACAACGAGGCAAACCTGGGACTTGCAGAAAGGAAAATACATTCAAGAACAACAAATCTCAACAGTTCAAACCCGGTTACATCTACAAACATCACTATCATAATTGTCCCATTGTCGGTGGAGGGTATAAACATTTCCCAGCAGAGTTGTCCTCTAATTTCTACTCAAACCGTTCTAAGCCACAGTATCACGAGGAGTTCTCCTGTGTACGTGGCTTCTGCCTTATAACCTATTTTCCCAGTCTGAAAGGTTCAGAGGTCAGTCAAGCCCTGCAGGCTGAGACTACTCTAAGTAAGAAGCAGGAACAGGAGGCAAAGGCATCTTGGTGACCTCGGTTGTGTCTCACCAGGGAAGGAGACAGAGTCAGGGAGGAATGTAGGAGTACGAACATAGGCAGGGAGGAACTTAAATACATGTGACAGGTCCTCCGAGACGACAGATGTCCACCACCCACCTCCTGGGATGACACTATAGTGTAAAGACTGTACTTGAGTCCATCCTGTAGTTATCCTCAAAATGAATATAACATAATTATCAACAGGCTCAAAGTCCAAAATTATCTTTTAATTCTGTAATATTAAATCATCTGACAAATTGTACTTGAACCAATTTCACTTTCTCCTAGAGAAAGTCAGACCTCAACCATTCAACAATACTTTTTGGACTGGGATAAAACCTACAGGTTGGCAGTTAACACTCACCACGCCAGTGTACAACCGTAAGATGAGACAGCCGGACAGAGTCTTAACATCAGTGCACCTTTTCATGTCTTTCCCCAGCTATGTATATCTGGGATGTCATCTTAGTGAAGCCAATTACTGTAGCGCTGAGTTTGTCAGTTCTCCTCTCCCTGGGTAGCTGGGGGAAAACAGGGAGGGGGCTTTGTACCAGGACTAATGAAACATACATGACACAGACACATTGGCAGGGCACTGCCTCCCATTCTATCTCTCTGCTCCAAATGAGCTGTGGATATCGACCTCACCTAGTGTATGCTGTACCTCACCCACACACTATTTAATTTACTGCACTGTAAATGAGTACTTACTTTCTACAGTTCTTCTAATGATTCCTCTGTGTTGGAAAATATGCAATTTTTTTATCCCAGAAAGAGTTGACTCACAATCCTAGAACATAAATCATATCAAGAATGTTTTTTTTAATGGAGCAAATTCAAATATGTTGACGCTGTGTGTATGCTAAACAGAATGGTTCTACAGGCAGGCACAGTGGCCTTTGTGGGAGTTTCACTCCATTTCAATGTCATTTCTCCCGTTTCATAACTACTGAACACCACCCTGGAAAAACTGGGCCTTAGTAAATTCCTATACCTAGTACTTGTATCTAGGGCTGTTATGGTGACTGTATTACCGCCACACCGGCAGTCACGAATCATGACCGCAGTCAAATTCCACATGACTGTTTAGTCGTGGTAACTATGCTTCTTCAAGCTCTGATACTGCTGAAGATCATTCGTAGCCAACCAAACTTTAAACTGCCGGGTACTCAGCACTCTATTGTCCCTCTAATCATTCTGATAGCGATGCAAATGTTTTCCAAAATCAATTCAAACACTTCATGAGAGCTCATGCGCTCATGTTGCGCAACATTTCTATAGTCTATGCAATTGCATGAGAAAACAGTGATGGCCTCTATTAAAAAGAGGAGGATCCCATCAGCTTGTATAGGCTAGGCCTACTGTATTTATTTATCAACTCTCCTAATATTAAGCATATTGCTTCGATTTATAACAGGAGTATAGCCTACCTGGCTGGCATGAAAATGAACCAAGGGAAAAGGTCCTCCATTTTGCTATTTAAGTGCATAGACATATTTTTTTCCAATGCCCCTGTTCCAAGACAGGTGCAAGAGAATGGTCCATTATAGATCAAACAAATTTCACACATACAGTATATTATTGTGAGGACAGACGCTGGGAGACGATGATGACAGGTGTGCGTAAGGGGAGCGGGAGCAGGCGTGACAGTTCCCCCCTCTAGGGGCGCCTGATGAGCTGTCTGAGGCGTGGAAGCCCGAAAAGCCGGCTGAGGTATGACATGGGATGGGAGCCTGCCAAGCCAACCGAGGCAAGATAAACTCTCGAGCCAGCTAAGGCATGGAAGTCCAACAAGCCAGCTGAGGCACCCCCCGGTTCCTTCGGCAGCGGCACCCGGACCCGACGTCACCCCCCCCCAAAAAAACTCCCTCACCCCCCCCCCAAAAAAACTTCCAATATTGGTGTCTGCATTCTGTGAGGACAGACGCTGGGAGACGAGAAGCAAGTACAGGGAGTGAAGATTTAATGGATAAACGGACATATAACAAAACAAGAACAGTGTCTGAAAAGGGGGAGCAAAACAACATGAATGCAGAGACAGGGAAGAAATATCAGGAAGTGACAGATATAGGGAGGCTAGAGGTCGACCAATTATGATTTTTCAACGCCGATACCGATTATTGGAGGACCAAAAAAAGCCGATACTGATTAATCGGCTGGTATTTACATATACATATATATACACAGTATATATTTATAGTTGATAGGCTTGAAGTCATTAACAGCGCTGTGCTTCAAGCACAGCGAAGAGCTGCTGGCAAACGTAGGAAAGTGCAGTTTGAATGAATGCTTACGAGCCTGCTGCTGCCTACCACCACTCAGTCAGACTGCTCTATCAAATCATAGACTTAATTAGAATATAATAAACACACAGAAATACGAGCCTTACGTCATTAATATGGTCAATTCCGGAAACAAAGCGTTTATTCATTCAGTGAAATACGGAACCATTCCATATTTTATCGAACGGGTGGCATCCCTAAGTCTAAATATTGCTGTTACATTGCACAACCTTCAATGTTATGTCATAATTATGTAAAATTCTGGCAAATTAATTACGGTCTTTGTTAGAAAGAAATGGTCTTCACACAGTTCGCTACGAGCCAGGCGGCCCAAACTGCTGCATATACCCTGACTCTGCTTGCACAGAACACAAGAGAAGTAACACAATTTCCCTAGTTAATATTGCCTGCTAACATTAATTTCTTTTAACTAAATATGAAGGTTTAAAAATATATATATACAATATATAAAAATACAATATATATATTGTGTATTGATTTTAAGAAAGGCATTGATGTTCATGGTTAGGTACATATTGGTGCAACCACAGTGCCTTTGTCACGAATGTGCTTGTTAAATCATCACCCATTTGGCGAAGTAGGCTGTGATTCGATGATAAATTAACAGGCACCGCATTGATTATATGCAACACAGGACAAGCTAGTTAAACTAGTAATATCATCAACCATATGTAGTTAACTAGTGATTATGTTAAGATAGATTGTTTTTGATAAGATAAGTTTAATGCTAGCTAGCAACTTACCTTGGCTCCTTTGGCTCACTCGCGATTAATCGGTCGACCTCTAGGGGAGGCAATCAATAAAGTAATAGAGTCCAGGTGAGTCTCATGAAGCGCTGATGCGTGTAACGATGGTGACAGGTGTGCGTAACGATGGGCCGCCTGGTTTCCTCGAGCACCAGAGAGGAGGAGCGGGAGCAGGCTTGACAATTATTTAGTATATGCAAAGACAAGAATAGTCTGATGGGTGACAATATCACTGTGAAATATGTATTATCACTTGTGAATGATGACCTTCGTGTGCAGTAAGGCATGAAACAGCGCATGCCTTTTTTTGCAACTTTTTAGAATCATAGTTGCACATCTCATGTAGCCTAGCCTCACAACTACCATGATATGTGATTGATATGTGATAACTTCTTAAAATTAAGAACTTTATTCTACTTTATAACCGGTGTAGAACCTAACTGGCTTAAGTTTGGGGAAGATAATTTTCACCCTAAAAATGCACCTTTATACTAACGCATTACATGCATTGTCACATTTTCGGTCACTCTTTTTGAAATTTTTGTATTCCTTTATTTAACGGCAAGTCAGTTAAGAACAAATTCTTATTTACAATGACAGGCTACCGCAGACAACACTGGGCCAATTGTGCATTGCCCTATGGGACTCCCAATCACAGCCAGATGTGATGCAGCCTGGATTTGAACCAGGTACTGCAATGACGCCCCTTGCACTAAGACCGCTGCGCCATTCGGGAGCCCAATTTACATCTTGCACAAAAGGAAAAGTTGACTAATAGAATAGATCAACTTTTGTACTATAGGGATAGTAGATTGACATAGGCTAGTGCTGTTCGTTAGACCTACTCATCTTGTTGCCTGACAGATAGTTCTTCTAACATCTTCGATATGCGCCTCGGAATTTGATAAGAGGTACGCTCACAGTTGTGTCCCTGATGTGTCTGTCTTCACTCGTAGCCTACTTCTTAGCTGTAAGAAGGACCCAATCACGTGACAGGCATTGGCTAATAAGAATTTAGATATCTAAGGGAGCCATGTGAGTGAGAGGTGCTCCAGAGCACATCAGCTGGTTGAAAGGTATTATAATTATTATATTCAGCCCAAGGGCACAACGGCCACTTTGGCCACAAAAGGCATGGATTTTTTTACGGCCACACAAGGGGGATGCTGCCGGGAAATTCGAGGCCTGGTGAGAATATTATCAAGTGCTTGTCAAATTGTGAATGAGAGACTGATAAAGTGTGTGCAGCATGCACAAGAATCAAATCAGAGCTCATGCCTTTCATGCAACTTTTTTCTAATCATCATTAGAGTTTCATCATGCAGCCTTAGAATGTATTAAAAATCTAAAGATATAGCCCAACTTTTGTATCACAACTAAAGTTGCATAAATAACTTAAAATTAGGCATATAGGAGGACCTGTTCCTTTGATAAATGCTCAAAGCAGAATAGCCGCATGTATGCACTTCCTTGGAAATCGTTGGGAGAAAATATCCTTTCTATTTTATTCAGCTATGTTCGATTGTATTCTTCATCCTACAAAATAATGAAAAATAATGCCACGGAAATCAAAGCAAATCTTGTCTGCTAAATGAACTAGTGCAGTCTACAGCCATATGGCATTGCCAGATCAGGGCCTAACATAAGGACAACTCAGAGTATGCTATTCTGTTCTTCTGAAATAGACTACATTTTCTTCATATCATGTTTCTTCAGACCTGTCTAAAATAAATAATGAATTTAGGCTATATCAAATGGATTTATTAGGCTTTTTAAAATGTGCCTCATTTCAGGAAATTAGGCGAATGTTGCACGTCACTATATCATAGGAGCGGCATTTGAAGGTAAACGTTTATTTTTTATCAAAATGCTTTCTGGAACATGTGAACTTTAATGTGCCTTAATAAAAACTTGTATTCCATCCATAAATTCTAATAAAATTCTTACATTTCTAGCCTAGTTAGTTTAGCCGTGGAAAAAGACAGGAACCTTCCCACTAGCTTTTGTATCAGAGATACAAAGATAATGGATAGTCTGGACATTCTGGGAGATAAGTTTGGATTAGTCTGCCATGTAACATGCTTCTGTCTATAACGTGAGCTGTTCGGTGTGTGTTGACAGTCCTTTCTACCGTGATGTTTTTGAAAGATATAACATTAGCCATCGAGATCTACAAAAGTTGTGCTACTTTTCTCAACAACATTGATACCTTGAATTTAGCAGGTGCTGTCGACAGATCCGTTTGAAAAATTGAACAGGCTACTTTCTACCCACACCCCCGTCAGTGTGAACCGGAGTGATTTGTCACAATGCTGGCAAAAGAAGATGAACTGTAGCTACAAACAGTTAAATGGTTCCAGTCTGCCGCAATCCATTTATACGGGTGAGAGTCTACAGTAGCTACATTTTCAGATATATGTTTTTAATTTTGTCAGAAAGTCGTTATTATTGCAAGTCAAAGCATACTGTTAGTTAGCTAGCAAACGTTAGCTTGCTGGCTCGCTAGCTAACGTTACATGTATGATCTGTGTAGTAATATTATTTGGATCAGAAATCCATTTGCATTGCTAGTTATAGCCTAATGTTGGCTAGATGTGGCTTGGGGGTGGTTATAGAATTTCCTTCACATTAACCATCAATTTAGACAAGTGTGTTGGATAAGCGTCATCTAATAATCTCTACGCTTTCTTTTTTTGATATTGCTACTATGTAAGTAACAACTTCACTGTACCATTTACACCTTCTGTATCCTGTGCATAGGATAAATCAACTTAGATTTTTATTTGATATAGGGTGTGTTTACCACATGGCCTCACATGTGAATCGTTAAAGAGATGGTTGGGGCTAATGCTTAAGAAGGTGTGAACGATTCTGAGTGGGTGTAGACAAAGAAGAGCTCTCCAGTAGGTGTACCAAAACATTCAAGGGCCATTTTCTTAAAAGTGGTGTTACGAGTTTATCAACTTTCAAAGCAGAATGACTTTTCCATTGTTCCTCAACTGCAGTGTATGATATACCATTTTCTAGCTCTGAGTCTCTACTTTTATCCAATGTAAAAAAAAAACACAACTTCAAATGTTGCTACATAAGCCCAAATCGAGGCTTTCGGTCACAAATGTAGATGTTCCAAAAGTCTGCATCAGTGGCTTGTAGGCTATGCATGGAAGCCAGGAGATGCTAAACATGTTTATGTTAATTAACGGTCAATTACTGTGAGACCGGCAGTTATTTGCTTGACAATCACCAGCTGACAAAATGTCATGACCGCCACAGCCCCACTCGTATCTCATTCCCATCTTCATTTTGAAAGTGCTCCCCTGCACACGCCATGCTTCCTCTCCATAGTCCACAGTCAGATCAATCACAGTTAATAGTTCTCTACAGGAGGTCCTTTCTGATTTACAGTGTTTTGCATTTTCCTTTCTGGGCAACACCATTCTGGAGGCATTGATTTTATCCCGTAGGCTCTGATGAATAGTGACACTGGACACGGCTGTTCACACAACATGGTGAACAGGGCTCCTCTGGGACCCAGTCGGCCGCTGATGGACTGGAACAACTGATGACACATTCATAAATATTATTGTCATGAACGTAGGATGATTATTATGATGTGACATGTGACAACTTCATAGCCGTTGTGATTATTGCCATAGGGAATAAGATATTCTTTAGGCCTTGATTAACAAGAACCAATTAATTGTGCTCAGATGAGTGTCCCGGAACAGATGTCCAATCAGAGATAGTGAAATAGTTATGAGAAACATTCTGAGAGAACCCCATGGTGAATAACTTCAGGATGAGGGGATGGTCATTTATTTAAGCAATGTATGTCAATGCAGACAGTTGGTTGTTCTATCTACAGTATATAGTCAAGTTAGAATCATTTTCATTTTCGAGTAGCGACACTGAAGATATATGTTTTGTTGGAAAAAGCCAGTCCACCAGGACCAATGAGAATGGAGAAGAAAGCAGTGGGAAATGCTACAGCTAATGTGTTTGGTTCCTAATGATCACACTGATTAATTACCATGAGTGAAAGTGGGATTTACAGAGAAGAGGGAATAACACTGTCGCATGTCTGGTTGAGGAGTGATTTTTATTAGTAGTGTGGTGGTTATTATCATTCATGATCAAAAGGTCCATGGAATTAATGAATAGATGTCCCATATGACTACACCACTAAAGAGAGCCACCACATTTACTCATTCCACATAAACACATTCATTCCTAAGAGCAGTGGAAGCAATAGAATAATGTAGGTTTATAGGCAGCTATTTCACTTCTTGGGCTAATTTGTCAGTGCTGTTGCGTCAAAGACAAGTCATTCGTATTCAGTGCTGTGCTACTGCTGCCACCAACTTTGAGTCAGTCGCCTCATCCAGGATGAGTGTGAAACAGACAGACACTTGGTGGGTGTATCGTGCTAGTGTAGGCAGCCCAGAAAGCTCTTCCTCAGTACATCAGCTCATTGATCCAACTCATTACTGTTACAGGCCTTAGACTGGGGATGAACGTGTGCTGCATGTACACACAAATGGACCTATTGCCTCACACACACAGAGACACACAAACACATACACACCAGTCGTGACCCATCTTTCAGGGCATGTGGGGCAGAGATGTAAAAATATATATATATATTTTTTTTTACCCATCTACCAATAGGTGCCCTTTATTTATATATATATATATAATGGGAACCTATTGGTAGATGGGTAAACATAATAGACATCTAATATCCGTTTGAGCATGGTGAAGTTATAAATTATACTTTGGATGGTGTATCAATACACCCAGTCACCACAAAGATACAAGCGTCCTTCGTAACTCAGTTGCCGGGATTTCACCATGAGGCCAAATGTGACTTTAAAACAGCTATAGAGTTTAATGGTTGTAATAGGAGAAAAGTGAGGATGGAACAACAACATTGTAGTTACTCCACAATACTAACCTAATTGACGGAGTGAAAAGAAGGAAGCCTGTACAGAATAAAACATTTTAAAACATCCTAGTGGAAAACTTGGTTCAGTCTGCTTTCCACCAGACACTTGGAGATTAAATCAGCTTTTAGCAGGACAACAACCTAAAACACAAGGCCAAATCTACACTAGAGTTGTTTACCAAGAAGACTGTGAATGTTCCTGAGTGGCCGAATTACAGTTTTGACTTAAATCTACTTGAAAATATATGGCAAGACCTGAAAATGGTTCTCTAGCAATGATCAACAACCAATTGGACAGAGCAAAGAAAGAGTTTGGAAAATAATAATGTGCAAATGCTGCACAATCCAGGTGTGGAAAGCTCTTAGAGACTTACCCAGAAAGACTCACAGCTGTAATCACTGTCAAAGGTGCTTTTTCAAAGTATTGACTCAGGGTTGTGAATACTTATGTAAATTCTAAAAACATGTTTTCACTTTGTCATTATTGGTTGTTTTACATTTTAGACATTTAGCAGATGCTCTTATCCATAGTGACTTACAGTTAGTGCATTCACAGTTAAGATAGCTATGTGGGACAACCACATTTCACAGTCATAGTAAGTAAATTTTTCCTCAATAAAGTAGCTATCAGCAAAGTCCGAGCTAGTAATGGGGGGGGGGGGTCCTAGCTTCAGGGGGAAGTTGGAAATCCACAATTGAAGAGTTTGGATTGTGCTGAGTGGAGCTTTCCTCCGCTAGGGGTGGGAGGACCAACAGACCGGAGGTGGCAGAAAGAAGTGGGGTGTAGGGTTTGAGCATAGCCTGAAGGTAGGGAGGGGCAGTTCATCTTTCTGCTCCGTAGGCAAGTACCACAGTCTTGTTGTGGATGCAAGCTTTGACTGGAAGCCAGTGGAGTGTGTGGATGAGCAGGGTGACATGGGAGAACTTGAGAAGGTTAAACACCAGGCAGGCTTCAACATTCTGGATAAATTGCAGGGGTTTGATGGCACAAATGGGGAGCCCAGCCAACAGCGTGTCTCAGTAGTCCGGATAGGAGATGACAAGTGCCTGGATTAGGCCATCATTGTAAATCAGACTTGCCCAGTTAAATAAAAGTAAAACATTTTAATTACATTTAAATATCTAACAAGTCATATCTAACAATTTCACAACATATACCAAATACACACAAATCTAAGTAAAGGAATGGAATCAACTGGTATATGGACTGTGAATAATGTTATGTCTATCTCCCAGGAAATTACAAAAAATAGCTCATACTAGAAGATGTCATGTCAAGTGTTATTGAAGTGTTTTAGTTGCAGGTTCACCTGCCTCATCTAAAGCCTATTATTTTAGGGTTTTGCTATATGCCACCAAGTGCTAACACTTATCACTCATCCAACTAGAGTGCATACCAGTACTTTTGGATCTTTGACATCCACTTGTATTGATCATATCTTCACTAAGGCTGCAGAGTTTAGCTCCAAAGCAATATCAGTTTCTATTGGCTGTAGTGACCATAACATTGTGGCAATAACATGGAAAGCCAAAGTGCCAAAGATTGCGCCTAAAGTAATTTATAAGAGTTCATATGAGTTTCCTCATGACTCTTTTGTTGAAGATGTAAAACATGTATGTTGGTCTGATGTGTGTGAGTGAGTGAATCCAGATGCAGCACTGGAAGTATTTGTAAAAGTATTCATGACAATTGTTGCCAAGTATGCGCCTGTTAAGGAAATGAACTGTGAGAACAGTTAGAGCCCTCTTGATTGATGATAAATATAAAAATGGTATGGTTCAAAGAAATTATGCAAACAAGTCAGGCTGCTCAAACTGATTGGTTGACATATTGTTGACATACTGATTAAATTGGATCAATTACATTCCCAAACCAAGATACATTGTCCTAAAACAATGGAAAAAGACTTTGGAGCAGGGTTTCCGTTATGAAAATGTGGCGGGACATTTAACCAGCAGCATTTAAATTTACCAGACATTTGAGAAGTGTACCGGACCCATATGCATTGGGTGCATAACCTGATTAGGGCGTCCACCCACAGTGCTCAGAATGACAGAAATCACATTTAGATTATGGTAATTCATTTTAGCAGAACATGCAAGTCGAAGAGGCAATGATGTGTGCTTTTACCGCGCACTATTCCTCATCCAATAAGATGAACAGCAAAATCACTAGCCTATGCATAGGCGGAGCGTGAGTTTCAAATTTGAGGAAGCACATTTTCACCATAAAAATCCTCCTTTATAATAAAGCATTCCATGCATCACATTTTCACCATAAAAATCCTCCTTTATAATAAAGCATTCCATGCATCACATTTTCACCATAAAAATCCTCCTTTATAATAAAGCATTCCATGCATCACATTTTCAGATTCATGTAAAATAGCCTTCTATTCGTAATGCGATGAGTAGATTTAATAGTCATAATTTAGGATAGTAACTCAATTCTTGTTCGCAGCAAGACCGTTCAATGCATGGCTGAATATAGTGTAGAGGCTGGGATAGGGGCAATATCAGATCTGTGTATTCTTTATTCTTTCTTAGCACTGGAAAAACACATTTAATGCAATTTTACTGCACTTTATATGACTGGAGACATTCGCAGAATCTTTTTTTAACACAACAAATTACAGCGTAGCCTACTCTCCTGACGACATTGTCCATATAATAGGCCTACGAGAAGGGGAGACACGAATAGAATATGATGTCCATCTAAACTGGAAAAGGAAATCCAAAAACAAACTTTTAAGTGGCACTGACCCAACAATGACAAAGTGTATATGCGCGGTGCGCACTCACTGGGGACATGGCCGATGAGCTCGGTTGGTACCAATAAGATAGGCCATATGCCTAGTGTTGTTCACTCAATTAAGGTGAGCATTTTGATAACTAAAAGACAGATTAGAGTCTTTTCATTGTCTTCTCTTATTTTTCATTGTCTTCTCTTATTTTGAAATATTGCAAAACACCTGGGCCTCTCTACTTTTCACTGACAGTAGCAACTCAACACTAATCTCTTTGGTATTTGCTTTGTGCAGCCTTTCCTTCTGACTGTAGGCAATGTGATTTAAAACAATGCCATTTTTTTAAGGCTAGGGGAAGCTAACGATCCTCTGTGGCCAAATCATGCTTTAGTAGCCTATTTTGTATTTATTTATGTATAGCCAGGAGTAGGCTAATTAGGTTATATAATTATGGCAATTGAATTTACTTAGGGAAAGCTTAGCTTCCCCTGGCCTTATAGACGCGCCGCCTATGAGCCTATGTCAATCTGCTATACCCCATAGTAGAAAAGTTGACCTATTTTATTGGTCAGCTTTTCGAGAAAGAAATATCCCAAACAGTACAATGGATCCCAAATTGATACAACCAGTAGGCCTAGACTACATAAAAGAAAACATTAAAAATCAATGAACCTGATGCAACAGATAAACTAATATTTCTTAACATTATTAGCGCAGCAATGCGCACAAGGCAGTAGGCTACGAAGGAATGTGCATTTGGCTACCGGACAATGAAAGTTGAAAACCAATAGAACATGAGAGAAATAAACTACTGGTTTCAACGGCATATGGACGTCTGTATAAATAATTGCCTCCACCGATATGGTAGGATTTTGCCTTGGCGACTTTGACGTAAGGTAAAACATAACTCATAATATGTAGCAAAACGTTCAGGTTTCAAACAATTAAGTTGCTATATGTTTTCAAAATGCATACTGCCTTCAGCATACTGCCTCCAATTACCAGTTGAGAAATACAAATATTAGCAATTAATCGAGGCCCCAGAAATATTTTTAACACATGATTGCATTAAGAATGACTGCGCAATGACTGGGCTTATAAAAGCGCTGGTTGGCAGATGTTCCACTAGAAGGCACTGTACATACCGAACATGCACACACAGCTTCTCTAACATCAGATAGATACAGTGGGATGTCCCTCAGCGAAGTTGCCTTGGACACACAGCTTCTCTAACATACTCTTCTCTATTTTCTTTACAAATTATTTGCCACTCGTCATACACTCCTCATACACAAAGCTAGAATGACTACTATACCACATGACCAAAAGAATGTGCACACTTGCTTGTCTAACATCTCATTCCCAAATCATGGACATTATGGAAGTTGATTCCCCTTTGCTGCTATAACAGCCTCCACTCTTCTGGGAAGGCCTTCCACTAGATGTTGGAACATTGCTGCGGGGACTTGCTTCTATTCAGCCACAAGAGCATTAGTTTGGTCGGGGTCCTGATGTTGTCCGATGTCGGCCTGGCTCGCAGTCGGTGTTCCAATTTATCCCAAAGGTGTTCGATGGGATTGAGGTCAGGGCTCTGTGCAGGCCAGTCAAGTTCTTCCTCACTAATCTCAAAGCCATTTCTTTATGGACCTCCCTTTGTGCATGCGGGCATTGTTATGCTGAAACAGGAAAGGGCCTTCCCCAAACTGTTGCCACAAAGTTGGAAGCACAGAATAGTCTAAAATGTCATTGTATGCAGTAGCGTTAAGATTTACCTTCACTGGAACGAAGGGGCCTAGCTCGAACCACGAAAAACAGCCCCAGACCATTTTTCCTCCTTCACCAAACTTTACAGTTTGCACTATGCATTGGGGCAGGTAGCATTCTCCTGGCATCTGCCAACCCCAGATCTGTCCATTGGTCTGCCAGATGATGAAGCGTGATTCATTACTCCAGAGAACACGTTTCCACTGCTCCAGAGTTCAATAGCGGCGAACTTTACAGCACTCCAGCCGACGCTTGGCATTGTGCATGGTGATCTTAGGCTTGTGTGCGGCTGCTTGGCCATGGAAACCCTTTTCATGATGCTCCCGGCGAACAGTTATTGTGCTGACATTGCTTCCAGAGGCAGTTTGGAACTCGGTAGAGAGTGTTGCAACCGAGGACAGAAGATTTTTACGCACTACGCACTTCAACACTGCGGTCCTGTTTTGTGTGCTTGTGTGGCCTACCACTTCACAGCTGAGCTGTTGCTGCTCCTAGATGCTTCCACTTCACAACAATAGCACTTACAGTTGACCGGGGCAGCTCTAGCAGGGCAGAAATTTGTCGAACTGACTTGTTGGAAAAGTGGCATCCTATGACTGTGCCACGTTGAAAGTCACTGAGCTCTTCAGTACGGCCATTCTACTGCCAATGTTTGTCTATGGAGTTTGCATGACTGTGTGCTCATTTTTATACACCTGTCAACAATGGGTGTGGCTGAAATAGCGAATCCCATTCATTTGAAGGGATGTCCACATACTTAAGTATATATAGTGTATATACAGTATGCGGATGATTCCACACTCTACATGTCACCACCCAAGCCAGTGAGCTAACTGGAATTATAAATAAGGAGTTACAGTCAGTATCAGAATGGGTGATTAATAATAAACTGGTCTTAAATTCATCTAAAATGAAAAGCATTGTATTTGGCTCAAAACATTCTCTAAGACCTACACCTCAGCTGGAGTTGTACATAAAGGGTGTGAGCATTGATCAAGTTGGGGAAGCTAAACTCCTAGCTACAACATTGGATGATCAATTATTATGGTCAAGTCATATTGACAAAGTTGTGGTGAAGATTGCGAGGGTTATTCAGGCTCTGGTCTTGTCCCATCTTGATTACTGTCCAGTAATATGGTCAAGTGCAACAAAGAATAGACCGAGCTGCAGCTGCCTCAAATAGAGGGCAGCACGCCTTGCCCTTAACTGCACGTGCAGAACATCAACAACATGCATGCCAGTCTTTCCTGGTTGAGGGTTGACGAGAGATGAACTGTTCTCTTCTAGTTTTCATGAGAAGTATTGCTCTAATGAAATTTCCAGATTGTCATAATCAAATACAATTCAGCTCAGACAACCATATATATGCCACCAGGGACTTCACAGTCCCCAAGTCCAAAGGGAATTCACGGGAACGCACAGTATTATACAGATCCTTCCATCTCCAATTACTCAGGAAAACAGCAAAATTGCCTTAAAAAAAAGATTAAACAACATTTCATGGAACGGCAGGGACTGTGAGGACACGCACGCACGCACGCACGCACACACGCACGCACACACACACACACACACACACACACACACACACACACACACACACACACACACACACACACACACACACACACACACACACACACACACACATTATTTTGCTGGTATTGTATTGTTTGTACTATCATTTCTGTTGTTGTTGTATTGTTTTTATAGTGTTCTATTAATGAATGTGTGTGACTGTCCTTGTCTATCAGTATATATGTGTTTTGTTACTTGTCATGTTTTATGTTTTGTGTGGACCCCAGGAAGAATTAGTGTCTGCTTTGGCAAAAGCTGGGGATCTGAATAAACCAATGAACACACTCTCTCTCTCTTCCACTCTCACAAACACAAACACACACACACACATACACACAGAGAGAGAAAGATTCACACAAACTTAATTTATCTTGCAGAGCAAACCAAAATATATACATTTAATGGATTGGAAATTGTATGTGTTGAACAAAACCTATTGATCTGCTCCAAGGAGAGCGAAAAATATTCAGGAAGACATTAGATACATTCTGATAGAGCTGCTTATCACTAATGTCCTCAAGCATGACATATTACATGTCATTAAGCTCGCAGCTATTTCATTTCCCATTGCCGTGTTGGACCAGGAAGCAGAGAGATTTCAGGGCAATGTGGCAGCAACCTAAGTTAGAATGGCATTTCCATGTTCACCCAGGCAGAGAGAGAAACCACTCACCATGCAATATGGTTAGATGATGCATACTTTCCTCTACCTGAACTTTTACCAATACAGTACTTGGGTCTGTATGTTTTGCCCAAATTCATTCACATCATCTATCCTAACTTTGGTTTTATGCCTGTCTAAATATATAATAAACTCAGAGAGAGGAGCAGTTTTTCAAATGTCTCTTTTCTGTATGTTCTTACCATTTACTCCAGTTTACAGCAGTAAGAATGAGCCAGATGCTGTTTTAAGTGATCTGCTTTGTGGTAAGTGAGAAGGAGAGTATTGACTGGGGAGGAAGCCACTTTATAGATGAGAATCAATGCAGTGGTATGTATGTTAGGGTAATCCATCTTTAATTGAACTGTTAGCAGGAAATGTGCTTTGACTTCACAGATCTGTTCCTTCCAGGTCTATAGTTCTATTGGCCTCTCAAGACAGATTGCCAAGTTCACAAGACAACAGCTTCCATGTTTTGTGTCTAGATGTCAGTGGATAATAAAGTTGCATTCTGTTCCATTCTATTCTAGACAAATAACTATGTTGATACTGTACGTTTTATAGTCGGTTTCACCAATTACTTTTTGAGAACGTTTCAAACAAGTCATCTTAAATCCCCCATTGTTCCCACATGTCACTTGCTGTGGTGAAATCGTGTCATCTCTTGTGGACGTGTCTGAATAGCTCCTTTATTTGGTCATCTCAGAAGTGGAAGCTTTAAATGAAAAGCAGTAATGTAACCAGAGACTGCTGAGGCAATCATTAAGACTCTCCACCCCATGCAGCACAGTATGACATCTTAGAGCACCCGTTTCAATCAAACTGAATCCAATGAATTGCTCTTAAATGTATATGACCCAAACACTTTGCCCAATGGCCCATAACTGGACTACTTTCTTCAGTAGCTCAGTAAAATGTTTACAAGTGAGAAACTTTTTTGTGTGTTATGGTCCATTATTCATTATCCTAATCAGGGTTGATGCTTAGCTGATATTGTCACTGTTACTGTAATGCCATCCTATGACCCATAGTTGCACATTTAAGGTGATTGTCTGTCTTACCATAAAATGATCAGATAGGTCATTTACACAGGCACGCAGGCACACACACACACACTCACTCACTCCCTCACACACTCTCACAATTCAATTGTTTCTGGATTGGTGTATGGCTGGAATGAAATGACCGGAATCAAATGTCCATTAGAAACTGGGTGGTTCGAGCCCTGAATGCTGATTGGCTGACAGCCGTGGTATATCAGACCGTATACCACGGGTATGACAAAACACTTCATTTTAACACTCTAATTATGTTGGTAAACAGTTTTTAATAGCAATAAGGCACCTCGGGATTTGTGATATATGGCCAATATACCACGGCTAATGGCTGTGTCCAGGCATTCCACGTTGCGTCATCACTAAGAACAACCCTATATTGGCCATATACCACACCCCCCCGGGCCTTATTGCTTAAATAGAAACTGATATACTTTGTATTCCCTCAGGAATGTAATGACCCACTGCACAGATACTGAGATATTTTCTAATTGCACACAAATACACAGACCCAAAGTAAAGAGGGTTTCTTCTCCTCCTGTGAATTTCTAATTCAGCAGCCAGGAACACAAGGCTTAAACAATTAATGTTAAGTAGTGTTTTTCCAGGAAGAGAAACTTCAAAATGCAAATTACTAAATTAGCTGTTCCATTTCTCTTGGAATGTTTCAGAATCCATTTCTGCAGAACACGACTCCTGGTGGTATTACTGAAATGACATAACTGGCTTTACCGGATTGATCTGACTCATGTGTGTGCTCACATTTGTAAATATCATTTATCACCTTTAATCAAACTCAGAGGCACAAGTCAGAGTAATTGATTTAGGATGATCTGGGTATGGATCAGAATCCACATAAGTATGAAATGGATTTGATCCATCCAGAGAAATAATGATTATAACTGTATCTATGTTTGACAGATACCTGTAGATGTGCATAGACAGAGATCCACCATTCTGCCCCTTATACAGTATGTCATGTTATAGAGCAGTTCTATGTTCATCAAAAGCAGTCTCAGTCAGATCAATAGAACTAATTCATTGATTACAATGAGACAGTTACTATTTGTATTTTGTTCTGCCTTGTTAATTAACACCCCAGTTCAACACTATGATGAATATCATACATTTCTAATGTTGTTTCTCACTCAAATAAAGTTCCATAGCCAAATCGTGCAGTTTTGCAGGGGACCTATTTTTTTCCCTATTCCATTTAATTTGTTTTTATTCGTCTCCCATTTAAACTCCAACAGTAATTCATGATTTCCTTTGCATTCCTGAAGTATCATAAATGCAGGACCCATCACACTCCTATTAGGAATCTGAAGATTCATTGCAGAAATATAGTTTCCAGCTGAGCAAACTTGGCCACCTTTGGGTTTTTAGATTAGCTCTCAACGGACAAACAGAAAGAAACAAAAAGAGCCACAAAATAAAACAATATTCTCAGATTGTCTTTTGTATCTTGTACATTTTAGCAAAAGGAATTGGGAATTGTAGATGATTGACGAACCAAATGCAGTGAAAGCTCATATCTTTATTTTACCCATGGTGGCTGTTACAGTCAGCGGGTGAGACATGTTTTCATATCTTTATTTACCCATGGTGGCTGTTACAGTCAGCGGGTGAGACATGTTTTCATATCTTTATTTACCCATGGTGGCTGTTACAGTCAGCGGGTGAGACATGTTTTCATATCTTTATTTACCCATGGTGGCTGTTACAGTCAGCGGGTGAGACATGTTTTCATATCTTTATTTACCCATGGTGGCTGTTACAGTCAGCGGGTGAGACATGTTTTCATATCTTTATTTACCCATGGTGGCTGTTACAGTCAGCGGGTGAGACATGTTTTCATATCTTTATTTACCCATGGTGGCTGTTACAGTCAGCGGGTGAGACATGTTTTCATATCTTTATTTACCCATGGTGGCTGTTACAGTCAGCGGGTGAGACATGTTTTCATATCTTTATTTACCCATGGTGGCTGTTACAGTCAGCGGGTGAGACAGGTTTTCATATCTTTATTTACCCATGGTGGCTGTTACAGTCAGCGGGTGAGACATGTTTTCATATCTTTATTTACCCATGGTGGCTGTTACAGTCAGCGGGTGAGACATGTTTTCATATCTTTATTTACCCATGTTGGCTGTTACAGTCAGCTGGTGAGACATGTTTTCATATCTTTATTTACCCATGGTGGCTGTTACAGTCAGCGGGCGAGACATGTTTTCATATCTTTATTTACCCATGGTGGCTGTTACAGTCAGCGGGTGAGACATGTTTTCATATCTTTCATGTGTTTTCTACCATGCTGCAGGTTTAAGGAATAGACTGGTATTAGTACCTATATGTATGTGTGTGTGTCTCTTACATCCTTCCACCTCTGACCATTAGCAGTGAGTTTCTCCAGATGGCTGGGCCTCCCCTCTCCATGCCTCAGGGCAGGCAGTCGGTAGATTAGGCTGTGGTGTGCTATGCTGTCTGGAACCACATGTGATGCCCATGTGTAGGCTAGCTAGGCTGACTTGTGTTTGTGTGTCTGTTATCAGGGCTTCCCTCTCTCATTTATATAGTATTGTAGGCTATACTCATTGCATCTGTAATCCACTGCAGAGGGATTAGCTCACCTACAGAGAGAACGACTGCTGCTAACTAGGCCAGGATTTGGAAAAAAGGTATATTTCAGAGTAGACAGCATTGGGAAACCAGTATCTGTAGCTTAACGAATTCTTTTTGAAAACCATGTTTCAAAAGTATAGCAAGAGCTAGTTTGTTGCTCAGAGGGAAATAAAATGATACAAACAGATTATAAAGTTGGTCATTATCTAAACACCTGGTTTTATTTTAGATTTTGTCAGGATATTGATTTGACGTTAGTTTACTTCGATGTAGGTAAACTATACTCCGCAAAGCCACATTCTTTATTACATACCACTACTCATCTGTCTTTTTATCAAGTTTGATACATTCTCAAAGAAAGCAGAGCTATCTTTCCAATGTTTTCTCTGTCACATCACCTGTGAAAAATGTATGCGAATAAAAAATCAATGGCGAGGTGTTTTCCTCATCTGAGATTGATGTGTTTTCTGCCTGTATGCCATTGAAGTTTAAGAGCTGTAATTTGGTTTAATGACTCGGGCTGATGCGACTCCGGCTCGGGGATGAGGCCTCCCTCCTGCCAATAATTGTTCCAAGTCCTTTGTCGTGCCTGAAATGGTCCACCAGAGGCCTTTGACAAACTGCCCCCTCAAGCTCAGTGGGATGTTGTACCTGTCTGGGAGCTGCAGTGGAAATGAGGTACAACCTTTCATCTAACCGCCTCCTCCTGAGATACCGTTGGCTACTGCCGCATCGCACGTTGCTCCGCTTCGGAGATCGGGGATGGCAGGTAGCCTAGCGGTTAGAGACGCAAGCCAGCAAAGGGTTGCCAGTTTGAATCCTGCGTCCGGAAGGAAAATTCTGCCAGGAAGTGAGCTGGCAACCGGAGGGTTGCAATGATCAAATCCTAGATACCATTGCCTGAAGTTTTGTAGTTGAGCAAGGCACTTAACCAAAAACCTGTATGTGTCTTTCGAAGGGGTTGGGCTAAAAGTGGAAGTCACATTTCAGTTTGAACTGACAATTGACAAATAAAGTGATCTTATTCTTAACGTGAATGTCCTCTCTCCATCCGGAACAGAATGTACGGTGCCAGGCAGCATCGTGAGAATGGGACGTTTAGATAATGTCTGGGATTTCAACATAAAGTGCTTGTCTCCTCCTGAGAGAGCATGGCAGGTGGGCCTCCCTATAGCCCAGGGAATGGCAACTTTGATGGGGGTGGGAGACAGTTTTACAGCAAATTCCCTGCAATTCTACACATTTTGCCATAGGGTGGAGGCAAATGTTTGCAGTTTTTAATATGATAACTGATGATCAATGGGCCCCACCCCGGGCGGTAGTTCGACCATGCTTACTACAAGTTTCGATAGTTGGCCGCTAGACTAACTTACCAATATGAAATGTTTTTGCTGACATAGGCTAATTAAGTGACTGATGATGCACAACCACATTTTGAAATTGAACCTTGTGTATTCTATTATTCTAACTCTCAACAGTAAGTTGTATTGGTCCGCAGGCCTACAAAAGGGTTGCCCATCCCTGCTGTAGCCTATTCCTCTTGACTCTGAATGTACTGAGATGGCTGTCGTGACGATCACAATGTGTCCGACTGTATGGCAGTCCCAGTCATTAAAATGAGATTATCCTTCACAAAGAGGCACTGGTTTTGCTTTATTGTTTTATTGGCAGAAGCCATGCTAGGCCTTCCACACATACTGTACTGTATGTTCTGCCAACAGTATGGCTCTACAGCCCACGAGGGACATGTCTGGGAAGGCCTGTGGACTGCAAATCAACTTCTCTCTCTGAAGCGTATGCAGTTGCAAGCTACAATTTGGCTTTTCAGTGTTGAACCGTCTGAGAATAACGTTCTCTGTCTAGGGGAAAGATGATATAGCATTGAACAGTCATGGTTTCAGACTTGTGTATTTGTTTTTTCACCTCATGTTTGATTGAGGAGATTGGGTTCTTTCAGACGTTGCGTGTCAGACATTGTTTGCATATTGAATGTGACAGTGTCTCCTGAACTATTTGAGGTTGCTCTGCCTGAATGAAGATCGCAGTCATGAATATGTTGTTTCTGAAAGTTCTCTCATACCTTAATTTGAATTCTGTGACATTCCCTGTTTACTATGTTGTTTCTCGCTAGCCGGTTACACTCGTAACCGTATTCTGGTTGAAAATGGCAGATTTGGGCACTGATAAGCACCTAAATTGGAACGCAGTGGCTATAAATGATGTCAGAGCTCTAGCTCTACGCTTCACAGTGCTGTATGGGTTTTGACTGACAGCCGTTCTGAACGTGAGCACCGTGTGCAGAAAGAGGTTGAACCCACACTGTCAGATCGTATTTTAGAACTTAGCTAGTCGTGTTGGCAATAGAACAAGCTTTCAAATGATGCCCACGTCACACAGATTGCAATTTATAATGGGCAGTTTTTGGATTGCGTAAACAACAGAAGTAACTGTGTGATGGCGTGCATGCAGCAGAGTTGTCTTCCAAACAAAACAACTACTAGTGTGCTTGCTGTAGTTCCTCAACAGCATAGCTAGAAACTGTGCACACATTGGAGAGGTGTGTGGCCACTTGGAGACACCAGAAAGTCCTCTTACTCAAACCCTTGCAATTGTTTTTTCTTATGTTATGTCCACACATTTTCCTGGAATATTCTCATCATATTACTGAATGTATCAGATTTTGTCTAATGCTGTGTAAAGTACAGTACATGTAAAATACACATAAAATCAACAGTGTGATGTTTGGATCTTGTGTCAGGTGAACTGTTGTGTCCTCAACTTTGGTCTAATAATTGATCTATAATCTCCAAACTTTTCCCTTTCAATTGATACCATGCTTATGCATATGCTTTTAAAATGTATTCTGTAAGAGATATTTCCATTTAGCCCTATCCATATAGGCCAATTCCCACAAGTGTAAAGGGTTTAAGTAGCCTCAAAGTAAGCCTCAAAGTAATCAAGGTGAAACTGTAATCTTCCAAGTGTGTATTCATTAAACAGTATTATATCAGTACGATCAAGTTTTTGCCCAGAGGCAGAAATGGATGGAATGCAATCCCAAAAGGGTCTTGTTCTTCACTTTGTTCATAAGTCTACCTGTACAGAATGATGAGAAACTAAAGGAGAGCTATTCCTCGTGTGCTCAATTATTTATCATATTTTGCCTACAACCTATGTTACTGGTGAGCTACCAAATCAAATCAAATTGCATTGGTCACACAGACATGGTGAGCAGATGTTATTGCGAGTGTAGCGAAATGCTTGTACCAGCTTCCATAGTCCTGCATTCTGTGTTTCAAACAGCAAAGACAGATACCACCATACCTCAGAGCGAGTCACTTAAAAAAAATATTAAATCCCCAGTGAGCATGCAGGCATGGTGTCAGAAGGAGGCAGAGCAGCAGACTTGTATGAATGAAGCAGCCAGCAGTGATCCTGACCTCGGACAGCCTGGCACTACTAGAATGCAACAGTGATCCTGACCTCGGACAACCTGACACTACTAGAATGCAACAGTGATTCATAGATCCATGCAGGAGACAAACACATTTGTGTCCTCAAGCCTACTTATGGCCTACTTCACATTTACAGTAGCTAACAAATAAAGCATTTTAGCAGCATCTGAGGGGAGCGATAACATACACTGTGTTTATCAGAGCTGCTTCTGATTCTGACTGATGTTGTTGTTGCATAGGACCGACCGGCTGAGTCACAAGCACCAGTTTATACTGCGCCTTCTAATGCCTCTCTGCACGTGTATTATTTAACCCAATCATTCATGTAACTGGAGTTTAATGATAAAGGACCTGTCAGGGGTTCAGTGGAGTGGAAAGTGTGTCACTTTGGTCTGTGTATGGAGGCTCATTCAGTCCCATTTCTGTTAAGAGAGAGAGCGAGAGCCCAGGGATGCCCCTGATGATGATGCAGAGGATTAGCCAGAAGTCCTATAGAGTCAGATCCTGTCTGTACCTGCAGGCTATTTCCTGGGTATTAGGCCTCAGAGACTCTAGCCTACAAACTCTGTCATGTAATCTCAATGTACAGTATATACCTAGTATTCATATATTCATGGTAGGCATGGATTTCTGCGCCGTACAGCTCGAATTCAAAATAGCCCAAACTATATAATTTTTTTATTGTGTCTGAGTGGAAATCCTGTCCCTGTCAGCCTGACTGATTTTGTATGTTGTATATGCACATAATAATATATTTATTTTAGATAGTGCTTTTCATTACAAAGAGAATTTCAAAGATGCTGTAAAAAAATGTGTTTTTAAATTATGTATTTTTCTGGCAGGTCTTTGGTGACATCAGACCAAGGCTTTGGTAACAGAGTTTGTTTTCACAGTCGTTCTAGTGGAGATATTATCTGGGGATATTTTACCAGATGGGCCCAACACTATCATCCATTCCCCACCTGCAACTCATAAATCACGTTAATGTAACCCAGGGTTTTTCCAATCATACCCAGAAATGCCATGTGTTTTCATGTCAGATATGTAGGAAATAGCGCCAGATATGCAGGAAATAAAGAAAGGCGCCAGATGGGATGGTTGCCGATTTACACGTTCCTAACCAATTGTGCTATTTTGTGTCTTTTCTCTTTGTTTGTAACTTATTTTGTACATAATCATGATGCTACCTTCTCTTATGACCGAAAAGAGCTTCTGGATATCAGAACAGCGATTACTCACCTCAAACTGGACAAAGACGGGTTTTTTATGAGTCTGACGCATCGGATATAATGTTGTTCCCAGACAAGGCCCAAATCCCTGTCATTTGCATGAAGAAAATAAGGAAATACAGTGGGCAGAGATCAGGGTGCCTTGTGAGAATTCGTCGGCGAGTGGGCCAAAGTGCAATCACTGGTGAATAAACTGGATTAGCTCCATTCGAGACTATCCTACCAACAGGACATTAAAAACGGTAATATCTTATGTTTCACCGAATCGTGGCTGAACAACGACATGGATAATATACAGTTGTTTGGGTTTTCCGTGCATCGGCAGGACAGAACAGCTATGTCCGGTAAGGTGAGGGGTGGGGGTGGTGGTCTATTTGTCAATAACAGCTGGTGCGCAACGTCTTATATTAAGTTAGTCTTGAGGTATTGCTCGCCTGAGGTAGAGTATTTCATGATAAGCTGTAGACCACACTATCTACCAAGAGTGTTTTCATCTATATTTTTCGTAGCTGTTTATTTACCACCACAAACCGACACTGGCACTAAGACCACACTCAACAAGCTATATAAAGCCATAAGCAAATAAGAAAATGCTCATCCAGAAGCGGCCCTCCTAGTGTCTGGGGACTTTAATGCAGGCAAACTTAAATCTGTTTTACCAAATTTTTACCAACATATCACATGTGTGACCAGAGGCAAAAAACTCTAGACCGCCTTTACTCCACACACAGAGAGGCATACAAAGCTCCCCCTAGCCCTCCATTTGGAAAATTGAACCATAATTCCATCCTCCTGATTCCTGCTTACAAGCGAAAACTAAAGCAGGAAGTACCAGTTGCTCGCTCAGTACGGAAGTGGTCAGATGACGCAGATGGTACGCTACAGAACTGTTTTGCTAGTACAAACTGGAATCTTTTCAATACAGAACTAAGATTGAATCCTACAACACCGGCTCTGATGCTTGTCAGATGTGGCAGGGCTTACAAACTATTAAAGAATGTAAAGGGAAACCCAACTGCCTACCAGATGGGCTAAATGCCCTTTATGCTTGCTTCAAGGCAAGCAGACCACCATAGTCCCTGTGCCCAATAATGCGAAGTTAACCTGCCTAAGTGGCAACCTCCTCGTAGCACTCACATCGGTAGCAATAAAGATCTTTCAAAGGCTGGTCATGGCTCACATCAACACTATCATCTGGGAAACCCTAGACCCACTTAAATTTGCATTCCGCCCCAAAAGATCCACAGATGACGCAATCTTAATCTGACTCCACACTGCCCTTTCACACCTGGACAAAAGTAACAGCTATGCGAGAATGCTGTTCATTAACTACAGCTCAGCGTTCAAGACCATAGTGCCCTCAAAGCTCATCACTAAGCTAAGGACGTTGGGACTAAACACCTCCCCCTGCAACTGGATCCTAGACTTCCTGACGGGCCGCCCCCAGTTGGTAAGGGTAGGCAACAACACATCTGCCACACTGATCCTCAACATGAGAGCCCCTCAGGGGTGCATGATTAGTCCCCTCCTGTACTACCTGTTCACCCATGACTGTGTGGGCAAGCACGACTCTAACACTATCGATGAGGCAGCCTATAGGGAGGAGGTCAGAGACCTGGTGTGGTGCCAGGACAACAACCTCTCCCTCAATGTGAGCAAGACAAAGGAGCTGATCGTTAACTACAGGAAAATGATGGCCGAACACACCCCCATTCACATCGACATGGCTGTAGTGGAGCAGGTCGAGAGTTTCAAGGTCCTTGGTGTCCACATCACCAACAAACTATCAGGGTCCAAACACAAGTCCTGAAGAGGGCACGACAACGCCTTTCCCCCCTCAGGAGACTGAAAAGATTTGGCATGGGTCCCCAGATACTCAAAAAGTTATACAGCTGCACCATCGAGAGCATCCTGACCGGTTGCATCACCTCCAGCTATGGCAACTGCTCAGCATCCGACCGTAAGGCGCTACAGTGGGTAGTGCATACAGCCCAGTACATCACTGATGCAAATCTTCCTGCCATCCAGGACCTATATACTAGGTGTGTTCAGAGGAAGGCCCAAAAAATTGTCAAACACTCCAGTCACCCAAGTCACAGACTGTTCTCTCTGCTACCTCTTGGCAAGCGGTACCGGAGCGCCAAGTCTAGTTACAAAAGTCTCCTTAACAGTTCTTACCCCCACGCCATAAGCCTGCTGAACAATTATTCAAATGGCCACCCAGTCTTTTATGCTCGCTTCGAGGCAGCAACACTGAAGTATGCATGAGAGCACCAGCTGTTCCGGACGACTGTGTGATCACGCTCTCCGTAGCCGATGTGAGCAAGACCTTTAAACAGGTCAACATACACAAGGCCATGGGGCCAGATGGATTACCAGGATGTGTACTCCGAGCATGAGCGGACCAACTGGCAAGTGTCTTCACTGACATTTTCAACCTCTCCCTCACCGAGTCTGTAATATCTACATGTTTCAAGCAGACCACCATAGTCCCTGTGCCCAAGAAAGCGAAGATAACCTGTCTAAATGACTACCTTCTCGTAGCACTCATGTCGGTAGCCATGAAGTTCTTTCAAAGGATGGTCATGGCTCACATCAACACCATCACCCGGAAACTCTAGACCCACTTCAATTAATCAAATGGCCACCCGGACTATTTGCATTGACACAGCCCCTTTATTTATTTTTGGGATAACTGCTGCATGCACTGTATGCAGCCTGAATTTCCCACACACACCTTCTAAACGAACTGACAATAATTCATTGACTTGTACCACAGCTTAGTAAATCTAAAAGCAAGCAAATTCAATCCACCTCACTCATTATTTCGGCGTAATCCTTTATTGTTACGTTTTTTTTTCCCCCTGTCAAATTAGTCCAAATGTATGACGCCGTTGAGAGCAAGGACCCAACCATGGAGATTTTTAAGGAAATATTTTAAACAGTGTGGAACACATCATGAAGATGGGCCAAATCAACCACTCCCACTGAAATATTTAGGAGATGGAAAAGTGTTACATTTATTATATTGTTCAAAAGCCAACACATTCCCGGCAGGCAGCTCCCAGACAGTAATATGGCTGTGACCCGTCACTACAGTGTGTGTGTGTGTGTGTGGGGGGGGGGGGTGAATATGGAGCATATCCCCTGAGTGCGTCTATTTACGGCTCTTTTTATAGCTCATGAGCAATCCCACAGATTTAACTTGTGTATTTTTGCATTTAAAGGGGCAATCTGCAGTTGCTACATCCATTTTTGGATTAGTTAATGATATGTACCAATTGATTTTTTAAGAATATAACTTAGAAATATCTCATGAGCTAAGTTCAACTGTCGTACCCAATCAGAACCCCAAATATAAGCTTGTTTTGCTCCAATATTTGTAAACAAAGAGTAGTGGGGGGTAATAATGATCATATATGCATATTATATACACCTCACATGCGACTCATAATAAGACTAAGCAATTAGCGTGTTGAAATGTTTATCCGATTCCATAAAATAAATAGGAAAATGCAAGGAGACTATGGTTGAGTTACAGTAATAGGCAATCAAGAAATGTCTGAGAATTTAATTCTAAATACAAGTGTCTTTAAATAATTTGTCAAATGAATGGATTCACATACAAGGCATAAGGATTAAGTTACAAAGCATTAACAAGCATTACTAGGCATTATTCTAAGAATGATCCGAGAGATGTCTAGGAAATGAGGATTGATCATACAACCTTCCTCCATGTACTGGATACAGTATAAGAGACGGAACAAAGGCATTTCATTCCATTTATAACATCTAAAGGTGTAACCTTTTCGACCCAAAACCCACAACCATTGACCAATCAAACAATACCAAGTTTAGAGTAACCTGACCACCAAGGCCCAATCTCCACAGGGTGTCACAGCATCTAAAGGCTTGTGTGGGGGGCGAGACCAATGGAAATAAGACAGGATTCATTTTTATCATTTAGAGTTCACCCTGTACAGAAATATAAGTTACCACAGAGATCATACATAGCATCAGAATTATCTTCAGTGAACACGTTTCAGATAGATACCAGACATGAATACTATAGTACTTTTCTATCACACATACAGTATCTAGAGGACTGACGATTGAAACAGAGAGATACATTGTGGCCCCTCCGAGGTGGAAAGGCTGACTAGTCCTTGGGCGTTGTCCGTTATGTTTTCCTTGTTGTTCCTGGACCATTTGCCATGTATTACCAGGTAACAGAGTTTAGAGTCGAGCCTACAAAAGTAAATGTAAACAAATGCTTTATAGCATCAAAACACGGTTAAAACGATAATTTTGATATTATCGATGGTTCATTCTTGCACCCATAGCCGTTTTTAAGAATTTGAGAGTGGTTACATATCTCCAGCCTCATCCATCTGCTTTTTACTGAAACGGGCGAAATAACGCTTTATTATTTTATCTGCTGATTGCTGCTTTAAATATTTTACTTCAGTATTACAATGCATGTGCTATATGGTATCATTTTAAAACTGATAAACATAAATTGACTAATGTGTAAATCACAGGCATTGGCATTGACAAAGTATGTGTTCCTGTCATTTCAGGTCATGGAACCAAAGGAGTGTTTGAGCTCCTGGCGGGCTGGCGAAGAACTCGAGAAAGCCTTCCCTTCAAGGAACGCGTGGCAGACGCCTTCGCCGACGTGATGGTGTGCTATACCATGACCAGTTCCCTCTATATCATCACCTTCGGCATGGGTGCCAGCCCCTTCACCAACATTGAGTCGGTGAAGATCTTCTGCCAGAGCATGTGCGTGGCCGTCCTGGTCAACTACTTCTACGTGTTCTCCTTCTACGGTTCCTGCTTGGTGTTCGCTGGTCAGCTGGAGCAGAACCGCTACCACAGTGTGTTCTGCTGTAAGATCCCCTCAGTGGAGTACCTGGACCGTCAGCCCACCTGGTTCAAGACCATGATGAGCGACGGCCATGACCATGTCACGCACCACGAGGTCGTGCCCTACCACAACCACTTCATCCAGCACTTCCTGAGGGAGCACTACACGGAGTGGATCACCAACACCTATGTCAAGCCCTTTGTGGTCATCCTCTACCTGATCTACGCCTCCTTCTCCTTCATGGGATGTTTACAAATCAGTGATGGATCCAACATCGTCAACCTCCTAGCCAGCAACACGCCCAGTGTGTCCTATGCCACGACCCAGCAGAAGTACTTCAGTAACTACAGCCCCGTGATCGGCTTCTACATCTATGAGCCCATTGAGTACTGGAACTCCACGGTGCAGGAGCACCTCACAACGCTGAGCCACGGCTTCAACAAGATCTCCTGGATGGATAACTACTTTCAGTATCTGAAGGTGGTGAATGTGAGCGCCTCGACCAAAAGTGATTTCATCACCATCCTGCAGGGCTCCTTCCTGCGCAGCCCGGAGTATCAGCACTTCATGGAGGACATCATTCTGTCCAAGACAGATGGGGATGAAATGGAGATCATCGCGTCCAGGATGTACCTGGTGGCGCGGACCACAGAGAAGACACGGGAGGAGGTGGTAGAACTGCTGGAGAGGCTCCGCCCCCTTTCGCTCATCAACAACATCAAGTTCATCGTCTTCAACCCCACCTTCGTCTACATGGACCGCTACAGCTCCTCTGTGGTCTCACCCATCCTCACATCGGCCTTCAGCGTGCTCACCATCCTCATCCTCACCTTTTCCTGGTCATCAACCCTCTGGGGAACTTCTGGTTGATCCTGACCGTCACCTCCGTAGAGCTGGGGGTCCTGGGCCTCATGACCCTCTGGAATGTACACATGGACAGCATCTCTATCCTGTGCCTTATTTATACTCTCAACTTTGCCATGGATCACTGTGCACCCCACCTGTACACCTTCGTACTGGCCACGGAGCACACCAGGACCCAGTGCATTAAGATCTCGTTAGAGGAGCACGGGGCGGCCATTTTGCAAAACGCCTGCTGTTTCGTTATCGGGATGTTGCCCTTGGTGTTTGTGCCTTCCAATCTGACCTACACGCTGTTCAAGTGCTCCCTCCTCACCGCAGGCTGCACAGTGCTGCACTGTTTCGTCATCCTGCCTGTGTTTCTAACGTTTTTTCCCCCATCAAAAAAAAGGCACAAGAAGAAAAAACGGGCAAAACGGAAAGAGCGGGAGAGGGAGCGGGAGATGCTGGAGAGGGAGAGAGTGAGGGAGAGGGAGGAGATAGAGTGCATTGAAGTCAGGGAGAACCCTGATCATGTGACTAACGTCTGAGAAGCCGTGTGTCGGTGAGCGGCAGCGGGACAGTCTTCAGTGATTGTCGGGTGAGGTGTTGGAAGCATGTCCTAAAGCGAGGGTGGCCATGTGTTGTAGCCCCTCAAAGGGCCAGAGGGGTCAAAGCTGACCAGTCCTCAGAAGGAGGAGGGAGGGAGGGAGATATAGACCAGCAGCCATGACCCAGCTAGACAGCCAGCAGCCATGCTGTCTAGAGTAGAGACCAGACCGGGTCAGACCCATAGATCAGCTACTCCTTCAGACTGGATGGGACAGTGTATCTTATCTGCACAGTCTGCAAACGGTTCCCTCTGCTGTTCATACAGACACTCTCACACAACCAGGATGAAACTACAATATCATACATTTACTTACAGTGTAATGTGTAAGGGGATAATATATCTTATTCTAACCATTGTAAATCTACAGTATCGTGAGGAAAGTATGGTAGCATAAAAATGAGAGCAATGTGTACCTCCAAGGTTGGTGGTCAAAGTTATCTAAATTGTTTTCTACAATTTGTTTTATTAAATCTTTTGATCATCTACACAGGCTTATACTACCCCCATCACAAAGACCCCATTATAGTATGATTAGTATGACAGACGGACGGACGGACGGACGGACGGACGGACGGACGGACGGACGGACGGACGGACAGACAGACAGACAGACGGACAGACAGACAGACAGACAGACAGACAGACAGACAGACAGACAGACAGACAGACAGACAGACAGACAGACAGACGTATACATTTGAATTTGTTTGAGAGTACACAGAAATAAAGCATACCCACATTAGATTCCATTCTTTCTTTCCGGTAAACACCCGAGCGAACAGCTGAACTGGGCAGATGGCGTACACTGTGTCCATTATGAAGAATTATCCTGCACATTGCATTGTGTGGATACAATTGTCAAGGTTAATTTTACAGGAAGACAGATATATCTGCTTTATTTCCATTCTCACATCTGTTCTTAGCCAACAATTAGAGTAGAACTGCAGCAAGGTACATAATCTAGGGCTTCATTCAGTCTGTATCCCTGAAGTGTTACAGATTGCACCATAGAAGCGTTATATGCAGCGTTTTATTGTGAATGCAGTCTCCGCTAACGCGGTAACATTGACTTTCAATTCCAATCACGCTGTAACTTCTGCGATACGGATTGAACAGGTCCCTTAATAGAGTTAGTTCAGGAAATCATAGCAGGTGGCTTAACTAGGAGGGAAAAGGCAACTCTGAACTAGTAAAACCAAAAGGAGGAAGTACTGCAGAGGTTGAAGATCATACTGCCTTCCTAACTGGGCTAAGATATGAGGTGTCTCGAGAAATCATCTGAACATCATGGTTGGCAAGGCATCTTCAGTGTTTAACACGTTTCAGTGTCACACGTTTCAATGTCCCATGATTAAGAGGTGATTATGGATCATCATGAACAAAATAAATGATTGGGTGGGTTGGACATGACAGGTCATAATTTAATCAGAGATACATTGTTTCTTTTTGTTTGTGTGAAAGACTATGGTGCCAAATAATTCGAGCGGGAAAAAAATATGGGTGCCGATTTGTTGGTACGTGGATATTCTGTCAAATCAAATCATGATGTAAAAGACATCCTATTGGTTCAAACCTCAAAGTAATGCCATACATCACAATGATGCGTGTTTAAACAACCGTTGGTGATGTATATTAGCATTCCAATGGCTTTCATGGACCATTGCTTGATCTACTTTAGAAATCTCCAGAGAACATCAATATTCTCCTCTAGTAGCCACTCTGCTATCCAGAATGGCCAGAGTGGAGTCCCTCTCCCCGTCGGAAAACCAAGCGCATTATCAAGCTAAGTCTGATGATGCTGGATAAGATCTCTGTAAGGGCAGACACTCTCAAGGTCAGAATGCAGGGTGGTTTGTGGCATGTGACAGAATGCCTCTCATGTAAAAGGATGTGGCTGTCCGTAGGTTATTCTTAATTGAAAGTTATGACCTTGAGAGGGCATTGCTGTCTTTATGTGCTGCTTGAAAGGGACAAAGTACCTCTCAAAAAGGGCAATAAAAGCTATGAGGGCAGCTGAAGCAACTTTATGTGTGTTTGGACCAAAAGTTAGAGAAGCTTACAGGAGTAAAATGGTCAGTAGAATTAACCATCTTGAAAGCAACATATTGAAGTAAAGAAGCGAAAAGCAGTTCCTGCTTCTGTATGAAACAGTAGCTCGCTAGTTATCAAGATAATGCCTTTACCTGCTCATGGGCTTTCACACTCCTCCTTTATTAAAATAAATGGGATGAAAAGGGTCCTCTCCCTCATGCAAGAAATCACCCTCCTCACAAAAGACTAATGACGGCCATTTTGTCTGAAAGTTAGCAATGAATGAATCTCTCACGTAAAAAAATGATGACAAGGTAAATCCCTAATTTCATTCTCAAATCTCTTATCCGTGGTGATGATTAATCCTAAGCGTTAAAGCCTAAATAGCAAGAGAGAATCTCATAACTTAGTAACCAGACATAGTTACTACAAAGCGATGGGTATAGGCTAGCTACAAAACCTGCAACTGTTGGTGTCACTGCATTTTTGTAAAAGCCATGTCATGTATGTATAGTAAGAAGGTTTCAACATTTAATATAAAGGGGACAAATGCCAATTGAAATCATTGACTTCCCAAAATGACTGTGTACGCATGGCACTGTAATGTATTGATGCATGTATTTGATTTCTGTATATTTAATCTGTGTATCCTTATTTTGCAACGCTGTGTTAACCCATGTTTGTTGTTTAAATGCATATTCTATAACATTTTGTCCCACAAAGTAACAAAATGTCCTTTATGTTCAACAAAACAGAAGCCAGAGGATCATATGTGTAATATAACTGTATATGATTTTTTTAAAGATTTTCTATGAAAAAAACTCTATGATATTAGATTTTTTTAAAGCTGAAATGTTCTTATAAAAAAAGCAATAAAGGAAAAAAGGGTTGAACACAGTAATAAACTGCAGAATGTCAACAGTAAACTGAGTAGATCAACCTGTTGCAGCTCCAGTGGACCTAAATGTTTGTGGTGCATCAACAAATGTAATACGTTCTCTATGGGGAGACTGTGGATTCTGCTTGTTTTCCTGGTTTGTTTCTTGGTTTATTCCTCACTACTTGGCCATTATATTACAGGGAGATATTACAGCCTCTTTTTACTACACTGCAATTTTGTTTCGCTTGGTTGTGGTTATTTCCTTTCTATCAGAATAGTATGCAAAACAACAAACAATAATGCAAAGAATTGCAACGGTATATGCGGAACATGTCTAAGACTGAGCTAAAAGGTTTGCTGTGCTGTTATGACCCGTACTTACATAACTACTGTTGAATTTTCAGATTACAATATCATTATACATGATCCATGAACATGCTTAACCCTCCAATAACTTTCAATGTTTTTTTTGCTAGACACTCATGATACAGGATAGTCAATTCATCTTTTGAAGTACTCAGCTTGCTGTACTTTCTGTATACAAGCCATCTCTGGTCGAAGCTATATTTAATGCTGTCTTTCTGAGTCTAGTATGTGTTCTAACGTGCGATTGACCATCACTTGTCTAACACTTCACTGTCTGCTCCACTGAGAAAGTCATTACCTCCACCAATGTTTCATTTACCAAACCCCTTGCTCATGGTTTTGTCTAACTCTTAAATCAGGCTGTCTAATGCAGTGATCTGTTGATGCTTATTGTATGTATGTGTGGTAGGTTGTAATTTTGTCAGTGAGTCTGAGTGTCAACTCACTGTTCAGATCAGAACATGGTCATTGATTGATGACATCAGTGATGAGGTCATTATCTGAGGTTTGGTTTTGATGTGGTGTCTGATGCTCTGTGTGTGAATATAAAAACCCAAACACTGTTAACGAGTAGCAGGTGATAGGCGACTTGTTCTTATTTCACCTCACTTTTATACAAAGGATGGGCTTGAAACCTGATGCAGTTGCCAAGAAAACAATGTAATAAGAGCATGTGTGAAACAACCAATGAACATGATGACTGATTTAGAATATTGCACAGCGAAGTGAGAATATCTCAAGCAGCAGATGAACTAAAGTCCCCCCCCCCCTTGATACACCAGCATAGTTAAGTTTGCATGTTCAGCTTGACCACAACACAACAACATACACACATTGCAATAAGATTATGCAATTCTAAACTGTGGTTGAACAGGCATACTGTTCCAAAAGCACACATCAGAAATGTTCAGGCAGCAAGAACACACCCATGTCGTATTGTCTGTTATCCATTTCTACAATGGTTCTAGCCCAGACAATCTCTGCTCATTCAACAATTCTGTAGTTTATATTTGAAATGATCATACAGCGTTTCAACACCACACACCAATGTCAACATTTGACTACTGCAGTAGGATTTCCCCCCTTACATGAAGAGAGAAGGAAAAAGAAAACTATTGCATAAGGACTTATGTGCTGTTTGGTGCTAAGGCAGCTTAACTACAATGCTACCAACATAGTGAACATGCATGTTAGGCATCTTTCAGAGACTGCATGGAGACAAAGTGCTCAGTGGGAAAGATAGAAAGTCTTGGGAGAATGATTTATGAGGATGTATTTGGGAGAAGTGTCTGGATTAGGTTTGAAAATGCCAAGGTCTGAGCCCTAAGTACTGTGGCTATGTACAGATGTAGGAACTTCATTTGAGCCAGTTTGCTACAGCAGGAACATAATCCTGCAACAGCAGGAAATGTCAATTATTTTGTGGATTATAATTAATGGACATTTTTGTAGGGGTTGATCATTTCTTTCTTAAGGTTAAGGGAAAATCAAGTCTGAAATTTGAATGTGGAAATTACAAACTTCAGAAGCCTTTTTAAACCTAAAATACACTACAAGTTTTACTTTTCCTGCATTGTATGGAGGTTTCTGTGCAACAGAGTGATCGAATTAAGATCCTACATCTGTATGTGTCATAATCTCTAAATTACATGGCTATGTGCGCTTTATAAATTCTTAAGCCTATGGGGTCCAGGATAGATGCACACAATTCATCTAGAATGGAATTACTCTTGATTTGACAAAATGGCCTGGCTGCATTGCCTTACTTTTCAATGCTTTATGTGTCTTTTACACAAAGAAACTGTTTGGATTGTGTTGAATGTGCTGTCGATGCTGTTGTCATCAAACTGTCCGACAGAGTTAAGAACTGGTGGTGGGTTGAGCTGACTGTATACCAACACTGTATACGTGTTGTTTGGAGTTTGATTGTGATTGTGACCGTCAAGATTAAATGTTATGTTGGATATACATAGAATTTAGGTCCTGAATTAATCAAGCAGCTGGTGTAAGGATGTGGTTATGACAACAACTCTTGTTTGTGTAGTTAACACACCCTAATCCATAAAATTACACTTTATTTATTTAAAACTTTTTTTTTAAGTGCACGTTTTAGCTAATACGCTTATCCTATTATTTTTGTTTAAATCGTGGTATAAAGGGACTAAGGGGATTTCTCAATGTATAATCAACCCAAATGTAATCAATGTACTGTAGTGCAAAAATGGCCTGTCACCCATTAGGTCTTCTCATGGTTCAGAGAAACTTTACTCCCTGCCTCAGACGCAGGTTGGCATTTACTGTCAATGATCTTGCCTTGGAGGGAGCTCTTTAGACTGGTCACTAGCTGGCACAGCCACAAAGTCATAGTTTAAACCTAACCCCAACCGTAACCCTAATCTTAACAGTACTGTTAACCTTAATGCCTAACCCTAACCATAAATTAAAACCAAAAAGCAAACTTTTGTTTTCATGAAATGTTAAGATACAACCAATATTGTCTTTGCATTTGGCCCATCTAGCAGAAATCACTTAGTTCTGCCTCCAGGGCAAGATTCATGACAAACAACGTCAACCTGTGCCTCGGACCAACATAGAGGGAAGGATGCAGGGAGGAGGGAGAAACAGGGGTGTGAAGTGAATGATTCTGTAGGAACACTGGCTAATGACACTGTGATGACCACAATGTTCCTTCCTAATCAGTAGCGTAGGCAAGGGAGCCTTCAGACCAGGCCATTAGTGTAGAACCATCATTTCTGACTGAATGGGCTTTCCTAGGCTCCAGTGCTGTGGTAGGTTATAGCTGTTGGGGCTGGCAGCAATCCCCTCTCTCTCTTTCCCTCTTTCCTTATCCTGTGGCAGCATGATAATATTTAAAATATTCAGATAACTGGAGAGGTAAGCCCTCATTTGAATCTCAAAATATTTTAGTAGCTAGAGCAGGCAAGAAACTGTGATAGTCATTACAGAAGATGACTGCAAGCTGACTGATTACTGCAGCTGCAGGATGACTCTCAACCCGCAACATATTTACTCCTAATGTTGTAGAGTTGTATCCAAACACCCAGAGTTTCCTCACACTCTTGTTTTTTTCACCATAGACTTTATCTGAGGGGAGAAGTTGGCAGAATGAAGGGTGGTTTGTATTATGTGTTTGGTTTGTCTGTTTACTGTACTGTGTGCTGAGAGGGATATTCTTGGCCCCTCTTCCATGTCATAATCCTGTCTTGATTCTGTTTGGACTTATTTGTGCTCTGTCTTTGGCTCTCTTTCCCTCATCACTGGCCTGTCTGTCTATCTGTCTGCACGGGCCGGTCTGGCTACTACAGCTTGTAGGTTGCTGATTCAATGAACTGCTCCGATTCTACACTGATGGTGGTGAAGTGCTTCTACCAGGTTATATAAGCTATCTGCAGTGATTTCTTCCCACTCACTTCCACCCTTTCTTCAAAAGGGTGTCACCAGGGGGGGATTTAGTGATTTGGAGGCCCCAGGGCAGAGGCTAGTCTGAGGTTTTTATAGTAAAGATGTCATTTAATTGTAAAAATGTATTACCTTTTAATGTGCCACGAACACAACCAGTCATTATGTTTTCATCTGATTCTCAAACAAATCACTTCAAAAAGATAGGGTACAGCCAAAATAATTCAATCCTAAATAAACAGTACACTGTGCACCCGCCAACTTCACTTCAATCGCAAGTCGATGAAACTATCTCATCGGAGAAAGCATTAAAGCGAGCGAAACAGCGCCCCTCTGTCTTACTATATGTAGCCCATGTATCTGATGCTGCCAGACAGCATCAGATACATGGCATGCCATACTCTTTTTGGCCAAACAGCACCAGATACATGGGGTACACATACAGTACATGTCCTCTGCCTCAATTACGATGGCAGTATTAGCAGCAGCACCTGTCTTTTTACTAAAGAAATTACTTAGGACATTTTTTTTGTCAAAATTAAATCTTCTTTCTATCTTTTTCTTTTCTCTGCCCCGCTCTGAAGGTGCATCATTTCTTCTTCTTTTTTACCCCTTTTTCATGGTATCCAATTGTTTAGTAGCTACTATCTTGTCTCATCGCTACAACTCCAATACGGGCTCGGGAGAGACAAAGGTTGAAAGTCATGTGTCCTCCGATACACAACCCAACCAAGCCACACTGCTTCTTAACACAGCGCCATCCAACCCGGAAGCCAGCCGCACCAATGTGTCGGAGGAAACACCATGCACCTGGCAACATTGGTTAGTGTGCACTGCGCACGGCCCGCCACAGAAGTCGCTGGTGCGCCATGAGACCGGGATTTCCCTACCGGCCAAACCCTCCATAACCCGGACAACGCTATTGTGCGTCGCCCCACAGACCTCCCCATCGCAGCCGGTTACGACAGAGCCTGGGCGCAAACCCAAAGTCTCTGGTGGCACAGCTGGCGCTGCAGTACAGCACCCTTAACCACTGTGCCACCGGGAGGCCCGAAAGTGCCTAATTTCAATTAAAGTAAGGAACTCTGTCATTGTGATATAGCCCATTATTATAATTAATGACACTTGTTTCTACTATTATGAGAAAAATGTGGATAATATTGATAAGAAATATATACAGTTTTCAGAGCCTTGACCTTTTCCACATTTTGTTACATTACAGCCATATTCTAAAATGGATCAAAAAAATAATAATCCTCAGCAATCTACACACAATACCCTATAATGACAGTGAAAACAAGTTTTTAGAAATGTTTGCAAATGTATTAAAAATAAAAACGATGTATTCACACCCTTTGCTATGAGACTCGAAATTGAGCTCAGGTGCATCCTGTTTCCAGTGATCATCCTTGAGATGTTTCTACAACTTGATTGGAGTCCACCTGTGGTAAATTCAAATGATTGGACATGATTTGGAAAGGCACACACCTGTCTATATAAGGTCCCACAGTTGACAGTGCGTGTCAAAGCTAAACCCAAGCCATGAGGTCAAAATAATTGTCCATAGAGCTCCGAGACAGGATTGTGTCGAGGCACAGATTTGGGGACGGGTACCAACATTTTTTTTGCAGCATTGAAGGTCCCCAAGAACACAGTGGCCTCCATCATTCTTAAATGGAAGAAGTTTAGAATCATCAAGACTCTTCCTAGAGCTGGCTGCCTGGCCAAACTGAGCAATCGGGGGAGAAGGGTCTTGGTCAGGGAGGTGACCTAGAACCCGATGGTCACTCTGACAGAGCCCTAGAGTTCCTCTGTGGAGATGGGAGAACCTTCCACAAGGACAACTATTTCTGCAGCTCTCCACCAATCAGGCCTTTATGGTAGCGTGATGGAAGCCACTCCTCAGTAAAAGACACATGACAGACTGCTTAGAGTTTGCCAAAAGGCACCTGAAGACTCCCAGACCATGATAAACAAGATTCTCTGGTCTGATGAAACCAAGATTGAACTCTTTGGCCTGAATGCTAAGTGTCACATCTTGAGGAAACCTTGTACCATACCTATGGTTGTGGCAGCATCATGCTGTGGGGATGTTTTTCAGCGGCAGGGACTGGGAGACTTGTCAGGATCGAGGCAAAGATGAACGGAGCAAAGTACAGAGAGATCCTTGATGAAAACCTGCTCCAGAGTGCTTAGGACCTCAGGCTGGGGCGAAGGTTCACCTTCCAACAGGACAATGACCCTAAGCACACAGCCAAGACAACGCAGGAGTGGCTTTGGGACAAGTCTCTGAATGTCCTTGAGTGGCCCAGCCAGAGTCCAGAGTTGAACCCAATCGAACATCTCTGGAGAGACCTGAAAATAGCTGTGCAGCAACTCTGCCCATCCAACCTGACAGAGCTTGAGAGTATCTGCAGAGAAGAAACTCAAATACAGGTGTGCCAAGCATGTAGCGTCATACCCAAGACTCAAGGCTGTAATCACTGCCAAAGGTGCTTCAACAAAGTAGAGTAAAGGGTCTGAATACTTAAGTAAATGTGATATTTCAGTTTTTTATTTTTTTTATTAGCAAAACATTCTAAACTTGTTTTTTGCTTTGTCAGTATGATGTATTGTGTGTAGATTGATGAGGGGAATTTAAAAAAACATCTATTTTAGAATAAGGCTGTAACCTAACAAAATGTGGAAAAAGTCAAGGGGTCTGAATACTTTACAAAGGCACTGTAAAGTCCAAAAGTATTGGGCCATGACAATTGTGTTGTTTTGGCGCTGTAACCCAGCACTTTAGATGTGAAATTATGCAATGCCTATGAGGTTAAAGTGCTGTCAGCTTTCATTTGAGGATATCTTCATCAATATCAGGTGAACTGTTTAGAAATTCTAGCACTTTTGTACATAGTCCCCCCATTTTAAGAGACCAAATCTATTGGGACAAATTCACTTGTGTATTAAAGTGGTCAAAAGTTTATTTAGTATTTGGTCCCATATTCATAGCACACAATGATTACATCAAGCTTGTGACTCTACAAACTTGTTGGATGCATTTGCTGTTTGTTTCGGTTGTGTTGAATAAATGGTAAATATTGTATTGTGTCATTTTGGAGTTTATAAGTAAGAATATAATATGTTTCTAAACACTTCTACTGATATTTATTTCTTTGTAACTTTCTCACTCATCATTATTCACAATTCATCCACATTAATGTAGAACTGTTTAGAAACATATTCTATTCTTATTTACAATAAAAGTGACTCCAAACTGACGCAATACATTATTTACCATTAATTTCTATTGGCCACAAAATAATCTGAAACCAAAACAAACAGCAAATGCATCCAACAAGTTTGTCTAGTCACAAGCTTGATGTAATGATTGCATGCTATGAATATGGGACCAAATACTTAACTTTTGACTACTTTAATACACATACTGTATAAGTGAATTTGGCCCAATACTTTTGGTCCCCTAAAATGGGGGGACTATGTACTAAAAGTGATGATATTTCTAAACGGTTCACCCGATTATGGATGAACATGCCTTCAAATTAAAGCTGACAGTCTGCACTTTGACAAAAAAAAATGTGTCACAGTCCCAATACTTTTGGAACTCACTGTATTTATGGAAAATAAATAATTGATCTATAATGAACAATGTGGTCTCATTAACCTGGACACAGTAGCCAGGCAAAACCTCCTTCCCTCCCCATTTATTTTGTAACTTTGAAGCATCCCTCAGATTTTGCTGTTTGCTGAACCAACATGCTGAAGCAGGACAGAATGAGAGCGATGAACTGAGCAGCCCACGACAGTGGGTCATTTGTCAGGGGAGTGGAGCATAGGGGGGCCTCAAGGGGGGAACTTATACATATTTTTTAAATGATTAATAGTATTATTTGTTTTAATTATGACCAGATCATGAGGCCCCTTGATGATGTGAGGCCTGAAGCAGTTGCCTCTTCTGCCTAATGGTAAGTCCTCCACTGGGTGTCAATACAGCCGAACACTGTGTTTCTGGGCAGAGAATGGACCATTTAGGAGTGTATAGAGAATAGTATGAGTGAGCCTTGTTGTGATCAGACAATGTTCTGATTTATGTCTCACTGTGCTGTGTTGGTACTATGGCTGGATGAGGACAGTGGTTAGAGTGAGTTGCATTTAAACTAATCATGAGTTAACAAACGTTTATGTCTATGACATCTCAGCTTGTGCAGTGTGTGTGTTTGTGTTCGTTCACCTGATATTCAAGGTCACATTCTGCACTGTGGTGGTTGAATAACTACTTTAAGAGTATAGGTGATATTTGATGTTTTTGAAAACATATGGCATTACTCTTCAACGATATATCTGCTTCAGCAAAATACTACAAAATGGTCAGAGCACCAAATGAACAACAGTCTTCCATAAATCCAGTAATCAGCGTAATAAATGGCAGAGAATACATTTAGGACAGCATATGTTCATCTCATCTGACGTACTGTGTAGATAAACGTTTAGATACAGTATGCAGGCGTCTGGCTGAACTGAAGGGATCCAACCCCTAAACATCTTTACATTTCAATTGTAGCGAGGAACAGTATAATAACCTGACCAGCCAAAAATAAAACCATAGTGAATTGATTATGTAAAGGAATGTTTCAGTCTGAATTTATTAGAAGTATGCTTTTCAATGCTATGAATATTTTCAATGTAAGCTATTTTCTACTGCCTGCTATGTTGAAGCTATAAATAGTATGCATATGTGACATTTTTATACAACAGAAAAATACAATTTTCATTAAAACCTTTGTCTATGAAAAACTGTCTATGAAAGACCTTGGCCTTCTTCTACTTCCTGTGATTCTTTACTCTCAACCTAACTTTATTTCTCATGAACTACAAGTGAAAATGATTAATCTTTAGTATTTGTCAACAATCTCCTCCTATCACACAGCAGACAACAAGGTCCCTCACACAAATCATTTAGCTCTCATTTGATAGACCAGTTTCTGCTCTGAGTAATTAGCCCTTATTCTCTGCACACGTACTGCCTGACTCATCCTTTTGTCTTGATATCATTTTTATAACGTTACAGGGCAACCAAACCTGTTTCCAGAACATTTCCACATCAGTCTCTGTTCTAGACTGGAGCTGTAACAGACAGTAACTCTGCTCTTCTGAACAATGTGTGTGTATTAAAAACCTCTTAAGGATCCCGTAGGATCGGTGTCCCTATACCGGGACGGTTGTTGCTAACGTGCGCTAATGTGACTAGAATGACATTGTAAGTAACAGCAAACTTTCCAGGACATAGACATGTCTTATATGGGCAGAAAGCTTCAATTCCTGTTAATCTAACTGCACTGTCCAATTTACAGTAGCTATTACAGTGAAAAAATACCGTTTTATTGTTTGAAGAGAGTGTACAACAGGCAGCTAGTTTGATACATTCACCTCTGAAGGTAAATAATGTACTTACATTCAGTAATCTTGCTCTGATTTGTCATCCTGAGGGTCCCAGAGATAGCCTAGTTTTGTTTTGATAAAATCCATTTTTATATTCAAATGTGGGAACTGGGTTCTACAGTTTGAACCCCTGCTGTCTCTGGCCCCACACCCACCCTGTACGGCCATATAGATGTGTGAAGGTTAGTGTTTTTTCTGAAGGGAAGCTAATTATGCATCATGCATGACATTCCTGGGAGTGTGTAAACTTACATTTTGAATTACCATATCATTTTTGTATGTTCTTTATAGTTATGTACTTGAAAATGTATCAACTGACCAATTCGTCACATTTTGGCAGACTTGATAGAAAATATTGTCAAGTATTGCAATGCTTCACTAGATCAGTCTGAAACTTTGCACACACACTGCTGCCATCTGGTGGCCAAAACCTAAATTGCGCCTAAACTCCTATATGATATTATGGCCTTTCTCTTGCATTTCAAAGATGATGGAACCCCAAAAAATATAGAAAACGCATGTGTTTATGTTTGTATTATCTTTTACCAGATCTAATGTGTTATATTCTCATACTTTAATTTCAACAAACTTCAAAGTGTATCCTTTCAAATGGTATCAAGTATATGCATATCCTTGCTTCAGGTCCTGAGCTACGGACCTTTAGATTTGGGTATGTCATTTTAGGTGAAAATGTTTTTTTTTTTAAACGGGTCCGATCCTTAAGTTAACAGCATCGCAGAGTAAGGGAGGGGACTGACTGAATTCACACACGCAGACACACACGTACGCATACTGTTACAGGCCTTAGACTGGGGATAAACGTGTGCTGCATGTACACACAAATGGACCCATTGCCTCCAGGACACACACACACACATTCACTCAAACAAACCCCGGAGTCTCTGTGTCCTTGTTTGTTCCATGTGCGGTCCAAACCAACACGTCCATCTGTCAGTCTGTCCGTCCTGAGGATGTGATGACAGGCTGCGGTTGGCCCACACCTCTGATGTATGTGAACTAGTATTGCCTAAGGCGGGGAATATTTATAACTTCAATCAATTCCCAATGCATAGCACTCCTACAGTTCAGTTTGCCTCCCATTCACTGTGTGTGTAGCTACAATGAGGGCTTGGATGAATTCATATTTAATGGCACTATAGTTTAAATAATATTTCAAATGGAATTGTGAAGGTGGGGTTCAATCAAACCTGCCAGATTCATTATCCAATATCTTTGTTTACAAAATCATTCCACACACTCTTACCATTAAGCCAGTGGAAGTGCAGAGGAAATGAATGGTTTATTATCAATCCATTTTTCAATCATTTTCCACGCTGGAGCATGTTATTCCCCTCTACATTTAATTAACATGGGGATCACGGCTAGAAGAATTATATTAATCAACTGACAGGACCCGATATTTGAGCTACTCCACACAAACACTAGTGCCCAGGTTCTCCCTTATGCATTCCAATGAACCAGATCAGCCACCAGATCCCTGCTACACCAATAAGACTGACAGCAAATAATCTCCCTGGCACATCTAGCCATACAGATGTAACAGTATTGCTTGTGTCCCTCTCCTTGCCCCAACCCAAGCTCGAACCAGGCACCCTCTGAACTCATCGACAACAGTCACCCTCGAAATATCATTACATGTTGCTCCACAAAAGCGAGTGCCGTCACCAATTAAAACCGTACTAGCACACATCGCTAACTACCCTAGCCATTTTACATCGGTTAGTCACCCCCTTTGACCTTTTTCTTCTCCTTTTCCACAGGTCAGAGCCCAACTGAGTGATCTGGGTCTTGACACCAATGTAACAATGTTGCTTCTGTCCCTCTCCTTGCCCAAACCTGGGCTCAAACTAGGGACCCTCTGAACACATTGACCACAGTCACTCTTGAAGCATTGTTACCTATCGCTCCACTAAAGCCACAGCAAGGGAAACAGCTACTTCAAGGTCTTAGAGTAAATGACATCACCGATTGAAATGCTACTAGCGCGCACCGCTAACTAGCTAGTCATTTCACACCAGTTACACAGAGAATAATGACAATTTCAAAATGTATTATGCTACATCTGTGCTAATTATAAAACGGAAGCGGTGCTGAACTGAACGACCAGTTGAAAAACGGCGTTCAAAATTTACTGCTGCCCTTTAAATATGTCACTCATTGCTTCAAGCAGCACCCCGACTGAACGGAGCAAAGTCTGTTCAAGAACGTTTTGGGAAAACCTAGTTCAGTACAAACCCTTCCGCAACGTAGCAAACATTCAAGTGAACTGAATGAATCCCAGGATTTGATACAGCTGTGCCCCTCTGCGTTCACACAGGGCCCTGGCAATGGCAACCTTTATCCTCCCTCCATCCCTCGACCAGAAAAAATGCAAGACAGCTAATGAAATGAGACAGCTAATGAATGAATGCATGTCCAGCAGTGGAGGCTCCTCAAATGAGAAATGGGAGGACCATCCTGAGTGAATATCATAAAAATAAAAATAGTGAAGCATTAAAAAAGTTATAATTTTTAGATACAATTATACTAAATATATTCACATCACCAAATAATTTAGTAAAACACAATATTTTGCAATGAAGGTCTACAGTAGCCTCAACAGGACTCTGTAGGGTAGCGCCATGGTGTAGCTGGAGGACAGCTAGCTTCCATCCTCATCTTGGTACATTGACTTCAATAAAAAACCTAGGAGGCTCATGGTTCTCACCCATTTCCATAGACTATAACACAGTAATTATGACAACTTCCGGAGGATGTCCTCAAACCTATCAGAGCTTCAGAACTCTTGTCGCATGAACTGACATGTTGTCCACCCAATCAACCCAAGGATAACAAAATGAACCTAGTACTGAAAGCATAAGCTCCAGCTAGGTAGCAATGCAGTGCATAAAATGTGATGAGTTGTTGACTCAAAGAGAGAGAAAGACAATAGTTGAACAGTTTTGAACAAATACATTCCTTATAAAATGAAGGAGAAGCTTTTACTTACTTAGCTAGTGAATGCAGCTGGCTAGTTTAGCATACTCAAACACCCGGCTCAAACAGAAAGGGATGCTATATTAGCTAGCTGGCTATGGCTATCCAACACTGGATTTCTTACAAGTCAAGGTAAGCTTTTGTTTTTTATTAATTTACTGCCACCGGGTCCCGCCGGTGGAACCGCTAAACTGCTTGCTGTACACTGTACTGCATGTTTATAGTGGGTTTACTAACGTGTTAGTTCTAGTAGCTATGTTAACTATGACGTTAGCTAATATGGTGACAACGATGTAGGCTGTGTGTAGTTGTTAGCAGTTATGGTATGAAGGTTCGGCTTGTTCACAGACAGCTGTTGTGTTGTGCAATGAAGTCCACCAGTGAATGGAAAAGGTGAGAGGAGGACAGCACGTAGATGCAAGAAGGAATTCTTCAACGAGCGAAGTGATCATGCTGTTGATTCTGCCGATTCTGTTGAAAAACGTTTCTTAAACGAAAGCAAACTGAACAAAACTGGGATGAACATACCTGAATTTGTCCAATAGAAACTCTTGTTTGCAGGTGTTGGACTAATGATCACGCCTTAGATCAGGTAGATACAGGCAAGAGTGTGCAAGTCGGTATTGAATGTGTCACTCACTGTCTGTCACCTTGTTTACTCCAATTTTTCTCTCGACCTGTAACGGCGTTCTTCGTTTGTATAAAGAGAGGACCGAAATGCAGCGTGGTGGTTACTCATGTCTTTAATGAATGAAATGACGATACATGAAATAACTAATACAAAATAACAAACGGAACGTGAAACCTAATTACAGCCTATCTGGTGAACACTACACAGAGACAGGAACAATCACCCACAAGATACAAAGTGAAACTCAGGCTACCTAAATACGGTTCCCAATCCGAGACAACAAGAATCACCTGACTCTGATTGAGAACCGCCTCAGGCAGCCAAGCCTAACTAGACACACCCCTAAATCATACACAATCCCAATGCTATAAAACCCCAATACGAACACAACACATAACCCATGTCACACCCTGGCCTGACCAAAATATATAACGAAAACACAAAACATTATGACCAAGGCGTGACAGAACCACCCCCCCCCTAAGGTGCGGACTCCCGGACGCACCTCAAAACCATAGGGAGGGTCCGGGTGGGCGTCTGTCCATGGTGGCGGCTCCGGCTCGGGACGTGGACCCAACTCCATTAATGTAATAGTTCCTCCCCTTCGCGTCCTGGGATAATCCACCCTCGCCGCCGACCATGGCCTAATAGTCCTCACCCAGATCCCCACTGGACTGAGGGGCAGCTCGTGACTGAGGGGCAGCTCGGAACTGAGGGGCAGCTCGGGACAGAGGGGCAGCTCGGGACAGAGGGGTAGCTCGGGACTGAGGGGAAGCTCGGGACAGAGGGGCAGCTCGGGACAGAGGGGCAGCTCGGGACAGAGGGGCATCTCGGGACAGAAGCAGCCCGGGACTGAGGGGCAGCCCGGAACTGAGGGAAAGCCCAGTACTGAGAGAAAGCCCAGTACTGAGAGGAAGCCCAGTACTGAGAGGAAGCCCAGTACTGAGATGAAGCTCAGGCAGGTAGTAGGCTCCGGTAGATCCTGGCTGGCTGGCGGATCTGGAAGATTCTGGTTGACTAGCAGATCTGGAAGATTCTGGTTGACTGGCAGATCTGGAAGAGACTGGTTGACTGGCAGATCTGGAAGAGACTGGTTGACTGGCAGATCTGGAAGATTCTGGTTGACTGGCAGATCTGGAAGAGACTGGTTGACTGGCAGATCTGGAAGAATCTGGTTGACTGGCAGATCTAGAAGATCATGGCTGATTGTCTGATCTGGAAGAATCTGGTTGACTGGCGGATCTAGCTGCTCTATGCAGACTGACAGCTCTGACTGCTCCATGCAGGCTGACAGCTCCTTGCAGACTGGCAGCTCCTTGCAGACTGGCAGCTCTTTGCAGACTGACAGCTCTGGCTGCTTCATGCAGACTGACAGCACTGACTGCTCCATGCAGGCTGACAGCACCCTGCAGACTGGCAGCTCCTTGCAGACTGACAGCTCCTTGCAGACTGACAGCTCCTTGCAGACTGACAGCTCTGGCTGCTTCATGCAGACTGACAGCTCCTTGCAGACTGACAGCTCCCTGCAGACTGGCAGCTCTTTGCAGACTGACAGCTCTGGCTGCTTCATGCAGACTGACAGCTCTGACTGTTCCATGCAGGCTGACAGCACCCTGCAGACTGGCAGATCCTGGCTGACTGGTGGATCTAACTGATCCTGACAGACTGGCGACGCTGGGCAGACTGGCGGCGCTGGGCAGACTGGCGGCGCTGGGCAGACTGGCGGTGCTGGGCAGACTGGCGGCGCTGGGCAGACTGGCGGCGCTGAGCAGACTGGCGACGCTGGGCAGACTGGCAGCGCTGGGCAGACTGGCAGCTCTGGGCAGACTGGGAGCACTGGCGGCGCTGGGCAGACTGGGGGCACTGGCGGCGCTGGGCAGACTGGTGACTCCGGCAGCGCAGGAGAGGAGAAAGGCTCTGGCTGCGCTAAACAGGCGGGAGGCTCCGGCAGCGCTGTAGAGGAGGAACGCGCTGACTGCGCTGAACAGGAGAGGCGCACTGGAGGCCTGGTGCGTGGTGCTGGCACTGGTGGTACTGGGCCGAGGACATGCACAGGAAGCCTGGTGCGGGGAGCTGCCACCGGAGGACTGGAGTGTGGAGGTGGCACAGGATGGGCAAGACCGTGAAGGCGTACTGGAGATCTTGAGAGCAGTGTAGGCGCAGGACGTGCAAGGCTAGGGATGTGCACAGGAGTCCTGGTGCGTGAGGCTGGCACCAACTTCACCAGCCGACTAACACGCACCTCCGGTTGAGTATTGAGCGCTAACTCAGGTGCTATCAAATCCCCGACACGATCCGTTGGACGAATATCGTATCTATAGCACCAAGCTAGCAACTCCCTCATTACTCTCCACTCCACTTTCCCCATTAACTCCTTCACAGTCTCTGCTTCGCTCACCTCTAACACCGGCTCTGGTTCTGGTCTCCTCCTTGGCTCCTCACGATAAATAAGGAGAGTTGGCTCAGGTCTATCTCCTGACTCAGCCACTCTCCCTCTGAGCCACCCCCCCAATACATTTTTTGGGGTGACTTTCGGGTTTCACTCTGCGCCGCCGTGTCTGTTTCTCCAACTCCATTCGCCTATAGCCCTCTTCGCACTGTTCCAGCGAATCCCAGGCGGGCTCCTGCACTCTCTCTGGGTCGGCCGCCCACCTGTCGATTTCTTCCCACGTCGTATACTCCATGCCTCTACTGTCCATAACGTCCTCCCTTCGCTGTTCAAGCTGTCGCTGCCTGTTAACACGCTGCTCGGTCCGTGTGTGGTGGGTGATTCTGTAACGGCGTTCTTCGTTTGTATAAAGAGAGGACCGAAATGCAGCATGGTGGTTACTCATGTCTTTAATGAATGAAATGACGATACATGAAATAACTAATACAAAATAACAAACGGAACGTGAAACCTAATTACATCCTATTTTTTTAATTTTTTTTTATAAAAATAATTTATTATCTTCAATACCATTCATTCTTTACAACTCATAATTTACATACATACACAAATAATGGTATTTTAAATAAACTAATTAAACTAAAACATAAACCACAAACAAAACCTCAGGGGAGCATCTTCCCTCCCCGTTACCCTACAAAATACCTCTCCCTATCTCCCCGTCCCAAATCTATCCTCTTACAAATCTAAATGACACCCAGCCCTAAGCCCCCCTTCCACCTCTCCCGAGCAGCAGGCTGCCCCCACTTCCTCTCCTCCCTCTTCATCCTCCCCCTCAAATCTCCTTCCACCCTCCTCACTATCCCTTCCACCCCCAATCTTTCCCTGTCTTCACCATGTTCTGCCTTGCTTCCCACAGCCCCCGTTTAAAGAGACTCATGAGAAGCCAGAGCAGAAACCTGTCCCTATCCGTCCCTCTCGCTCTCCCTACACCCCTCTCTAACCTGGCCCACGTCAATACAAAATCCCCCTTTACCAAACCTAACAACACCCGTGCCCTAGCCCATACTACTCCGGCAAAGGCACAGTCCCAAAAGACATGGCGCACAGTCTCCTCCCTGCCACAAGAGGATCTTAGACAGGTGGGGGATTGCACCAAATTATACCGGTACAAGATGGAACGTACCGGCAAACACTTATGAAGGCTCAACCAATTCAGGTCCTTGAGCCTGTTATCCAGACCCCGCGCCTGCACTCCCTCCCAGACCACTTCCGAGATGCCCACTACAGGCGCCGGACTCCCTGCCTTTCTGACCTCCTCGTACAGGTGCCTGTGATCTAAACCTACTCGGGCAACTTCAACCTCAGGGTGCGCACGCAGCCACTTGGCCGCATGACCAAAGTGCCACGGCAGCTGTTCCGCCCGAGGACCCGTGTTAGACCACACCATTATGCTTCTCGCCTGATACGAGAAAAACACCCGCAGGAGGTAACCGGACGGGTGTATCACTGGCTGAGCAAGCTCCGTTAACAAGAAGGAAACAAACATTTTGTCCAGCTTGAGGGGGAAATGTGGTACCCCCCTACCTCCCTCCCCGATGGGACAGATCATGCGTGCCCTGGCGACCCACTCGCACCTGCCACTCCACATAAACTGAAACACAAGCCTCACTAGAGGCCTCCTCAGACAAGCCGGCAATGGGTAGATGTACGCCAAATACAAAAGAGACGGCAACACATCCACCTTTAGGACCAGGACTTTGCCCATAAAAGACAAATACCTAGCTTTCCACATTGCTAGCTTCCTCTGTACCACTGCGATACGCATGTTCCAGTTTAGCGTCGCTGAGCCGGAGGTCTCAAAATGGACCCCGAGAATCCTCAGGGCCCCCTCACAGAGAGATAACCCCCCAGGCACATCCGTTCTACCGCGCCATCTTCCGAAAAACTTGACAGAAGACTTTGCATGGTTCAGAACTGCTCCCGAAGCTCGGGTGAAATCCCCAAAGATGGCAAGGGACCTTGTCAGGCACGAGTCCTTGCACAACAGCAAGGAAGTGTCGTCGGCGTACTGCGTCATCTTAACACGCAGCCCACCACTTCCAGGGATCAGCAAACCTTCCACCCCTGTGTCTGCCCTAATGGCAGCCCCCAGAGGCTCCATGTACAGAACGAAGAGGAGAGCCGAGAGTGGGCACCCCTGCCTGACCCCAGACGAGAGGTCAAAAACATCACCCAAGTGACTATTTACACTAACTCGGCACCCCGCTCCGACATATAATGTACGAATCCATCCTATAAACTTCTCCCCAAATCCTAATCGACCTAACACTCTGAATAAAAAGGATCTATTCACGCGATCGAAGGCTTTCGCCTGATCTAGCGCTGCTACCATTAAAGGCAGACCTCTATCTTCAACCCAAGCGATGGAGTCCCTGATTAACTGTAGGTTCCATCTAATAGAGCGGCCCTCTACCCCGCACGTCTGATCCTCATGAATGACGTAGGGAAGGGCTGTGCGCAACCGGTCTGCTAAAACCTTTGCAAGTAGCTTGTAATCTACACACAGCATGGTCAACGGCCGCCAGTTGCCAAGGTCTGTTACTTCCCCCTTCTTATATAAAAGTGACAGCACACCAACAGCCATTGATCCCCCCGGGACCCCCGTCTCAAGGATGGCCTTCAAGACTTCGAGGACCACTGGTCCAAGTATACCCCAAAACTTGAGATAAAACTCAGCCGGCAGCCCATCTATCCCAGGCACCTTCCCTTTTCCCATCCTCCTAAGAGCGCTCTCAACCTCTTCTAGTGAGATCTGGGCCTCCAATCACTTCTCTAATGTCCTCCGGCAACCGCCTGGACAAGTGTTCTAAAACACATTTCCCTGCTCTACATCTATTTCCCTTTCCTTAAATAATCCTTGGAAATGATCAGTTGTCACCCTGACCATATCCTCTGGTTCTCTAACTATACTACCATTTTCTTCCCTAACACCATGCATTACCTTCCTACTCTGTCTTGCCCTAACCAACTTAAAGAACATAGCAGAACAAGTCTCATTATGTTCTAGAAAGCCACTATGCGCTCGCTCAAGGAAAGCTCGAGCCTTCCGCTCCTGCAACTCCCTGAGCTGCGCCTTTAGGGTTGCGGATCTCTCCCAGTCAAACGACCCGCCGAGGTTGCCTGCCTCGTATTCGAGTTCAATTAACCTCTGGATACGATCCACCTCCCTCCTCTCCTCCCTTTTTTTCCTCTTGCAATACCCTATTATAAAAGCCCTAATCCTCACCTTAACTAATTCCCACCACTCTATCACCCCCTCGCACATGGACCGGAGGCCCTCAAGCCTCCAAAAGAAACCATAAAACCCGTCAACAAAAGCCTGCTCCTCCAGCACATCCCGATCTAGCTTCCAGTACCCTCTACCAAAGAGGCAGACTGGCGACCCCACCTGCAGGAGCACCCCGTCGTGATCCGAAAAGAAAACAGGCAACAGCCGCCCAGACAACTTACCCAAAGACCTGGGTACAAAAATATAGTCGAGCGTCCGCTCAACCCCCCTGGAGTTACGCCATGTAGGACCGTCCATTTTCGGAGTAGTGTGCAGACCACCATCTACCAGACCATGGCAAGCCATTAGCCTGGCAATGGCGCCCGCACTGCTATCTCCCCCTCTTCCTAAATCTGTATTAAAATCCCCCCCTATCACTAATTTCCTATTTGTGACACACAGGGGCGTCAGACAGTCCACCATCTCCCTCCTGTCTGCCACCACCTGTGGCCCATACACCACCACTAATCTAAATTTACAATCCCTTATCGTGACATCCACCCCTATAACCCTCCCCTGCATTACCACAAAAGAATCCTCCACTTTTACCTCCCTGTGCCCACACAAAATCCCTACCCCGATGAGTGCACCCCCAACACCCCAAACCGACTCCCCCTTGTCCCACTCCCTCTTAAACCTAATAACATCCCCTCCATCCCTCAGGTGAACCTCCTGTAAAAAACAAAAATCAAACCCCACACCCTCCAAATAACTAAAAACCGCCCTCCTCTTAACAAAATCCCTTAAACCCCTTACATTTAAACTAACAAAAGTAAAATTAGGCTCCATGGAAAAAAAATAAAAAATACATATAATACACTCAAATTCTAAACCCAGACAGAAAAAACATAAAACAGGAGACTCACCCGATGCTCCCCTGCTCCATATCTACCGGTGAGAACACCATCCGTAATCCCGACATCCCCCCCTCTTCCTCCATCACACCCTCCCAGGATGCAGGAATAGTGTTTGGCTCCGGGGTGCCCTGCACCCTGGGTCTACCCCACAATCCTCCCCTCCCCAGTGTTGCAGCTGGTTTGGAAAAAAAAATTGGGAGGCTGAGTCCCCAAACAAAAACTCCCCACCTCCTCTTGTACCCAGTCCTGAGTCTTGTTATGTGTGTCCCCACCCAACAGAAGTTGAGGGCCTGGGGAAACCAGCAGCAACCCAGAGGTTTCTCCCGCCCCCATCACTCTCTTGGCCATCCCTTCCCCTCACTGTCGGCCAATCGCCCCCTCCTCTTCATACTCTTCTTTGGTGATGGCGGCAGTGAAGAGATACCCCCCCCGCCAGCTCCTCCACCATACCCCTCATCTCTTCCACCATGGCACTTTCCCCCAGTCCACTTTCTCTTCCACCGTCTCCTTCTCCACCACTCCTCCCTCGCTTTCTTCTCTCTCATGCTCCTCCACTCGGTTGCCTTCTTCAGCCGCTTTTTCTGGTTCTCCTACTCCCGTGCCTTCCGTTTCCTTCTCTCTTCCATCCGCCGCTTCTGGCTCCTCCCCCTTCCTTGTGGCCTTCCCCTCTGGACCTGAACTCTGGTCATGAGGCGTGCTTCCTTCCCCTCCTCTTCTTCCCCCATCCCCCGCTCCTGCTCCCCACCAGCCGCAGACGCATATGACCTCTGACGGGCCGGGCACCCCTCCACAGGTGTGCTGACGAGCCACACCCATGGCACGTCTTAGGCTTGTCACAATCCTCGCCTCGTGATCCTCAGATGCACAAAATCTGCATTTTCTTGCACTGCATGAGGCGAATATGTGACCGTAGGCCATACAGCGTCTGCAAAATGGGGGCTGACGTGCATAATACAACGTCCCCCTGTCAGCCCCTAGGGAGAACATAGCAGGAGGATGGAGGTAGCCACCATGTCCCTTTGGGTCCTCTCTGAGGAGGGCCTGGAAGCCTCTCCTCCCATTCCAAAACCCAAGGGAGTCTTTGAGGTGCCTTGCTGAGGAGACGTTATCCATGTATCTCCCCAGAAAAGCCCTCACCTCTTCGTCCTTAACGTAAGGGTTGTAAATGTTTACAGTTACAACCCTAAAGTTATTCTTCGCCAGGCTTGTTATTTCGTAGTGGCACATCGGCCTCTCACCTCCCACTGCTCTTGCCCTTCTCAGGATATCATCGTGTTTTTCCTCTGTATATAGTGCAACGTCGTATGCTCCCTCCAACGAGTTGCCTTGGAAACAAAACACGTCCTTCACCGTCAGTTTTAGAATCCCCATCAATATTATCCTTCCAAAGGATTCCCTTCCTAAAGGCTCAAACTCCTTTTCCTTCCAAGCAAACCGAATCGTGTTGGCCAGCCCAATTCCAGGGACCGACCGTGTTGATGTATTTAGCACCATCTCCGCAAGGAGAATGGCGCTCGTTCTCTTCTCTTCCAAAACAAGTGAAAAGAAAAAACCAAGTGACTGAGCCTATATGGTGAAATACACAGAGACAGGAACAATCACCCACCCTTTTTTAGCTCTGGCTGCTTCATGCAGACTGACAGCACTGACTGCTCCATGCAGGCTGACAGCACCCTGCAGACTGGCAGCTCCTTGCAGACTGACAGCTCCTTGCAGACTGACAGCTCCCTGCAGACTGGCAGGTCTTTGCAGACTGACAGCTCTCTGCAGACTGGCAGCTCTTTGCAGACTGACAGCTCTGGCTGCTTCATGCAGACTGACAGCTCTGACTGCTCCATGCAGGCTGACAGCACCCTGCAGACTGGCAGATCCTGGCTGACTGGTGGATCTAACTGATCCTGACAGACTGGCGACGCTGGGCAGACTGGCGGCGCTGGGCAGACTGGCGACGCTGGGCAGACTGGCGGTGCTGGGCAGACTGGCGGCACTGGGCAGACTGGCGGCGCTGGGCAGACTGGCGGCGCTGGGCAGACTGGCAGCGCTGGGCAGACTGGCAGCGCTGGGCAGACTGGCAGCACTGGCGGCGCTGGGCAGACTGGGGGCACTGGCGGCGCTGGGCAGACTGGAGACTCCGGCAGCGCAGGAGAGGAGAAAGGCTCTGGCTGCGCTAAACAGGCGGGAGGCTCCGGCAGCGCTGTAGAGGAGGAACGCGCTGGCTGCGCTGAACAGGAGAGGCGCACTGGAGGCCTGGTGCGTGGTGCTGGCACTGGTGGTACTGGGCCGAGGACACGCACAGGAAGCCTGGTGCGGGGAGCTGCCACCGGAGGACTGGAGTGTGGAGGTGGCACAGGATGGGCTAGACCGTGAAGGCGTACTGGAGATCTTGAGAGCAGTGTTGGCACAGGACGTGCAAGGCTAGGGATGTGCACAGGAGTCCTGGTGCGTGAGGCTGGCACCAACTTCACCAGCCGACTAACACGCACCTCCGGTTGAGTATGGAGCGCTAACTCAGGTGCTATCAAATCCCCGACACGACACGATCCGTTGGACGAATATCGTATCTATAGCACCAAGCTAGCAACTCCCTCATTACTCTCCACTCCACTTTCCCCATTAACTCCTTCACAGTCTCTGCTTCGCTCACCTCTAACACCGGCTCTGGTTCTGGTCTCCTCCTTGGCTCCTCACGATAAATAAGGAGAGTTGGCTCAGGTCTATCTCCTGACTCAGCCACTCTCCCTCTGAGCCACCCCCCCAATACATTTTTTGGGGTGACTTTCGGGTTTCACTCTGCGCCGCCGTGTCTGTTTCTCCAACTCCATTCGCCTATAGCCCTCTTCGCACTGTTCCAGCGAATCCCAGGCGGGCTCCTGCACTCTCTCTGGGTCGGCCGCCCACCTGTCGATTTCTTCCCACGTCGTATACTCCATGCCTCTACTGTCCATAACGTCCTCCCTTCGCTGTTCAAGCTGTCGCTGCCTGTTAACACGCTGCTCGGTCCGTGTGTGGTGGGTGATTCTGTAACGGCGTTCTTCGTTTGTATAAAGAGAGGACCGAAATGCAGCATGGTGGTTACTCATGTCTTTAATGAATGAAATGACGATACATGAAATAACTAATACAAAATAACAAACGGAACGTGAAACCTAATTACATCCTATTTTTTTTTTTTAAATTTATAAAAATAATTTATTATCTTCAATACCATTCATTCTTTACAACTCATAATTTACATACATACACAAATAATGGTATTTTAAATAAACTAATTAAACTAAAACATAAACCACAAACAAAACCTCAGGGGAGCATCTTCCCTCCCCGTTACCCTACAAAATACCTCTCCCTATCTCCCCGTCCCAAATCTATCCTCTTACAAATCTAAATGACACCCAGCCCTAAGCCCCCCTTCCACCTCTCCCGAGCAGCAGGCTGCCCCCACTTCCTCTCCTCCCTCTTCATCCTCCCCCTCAAATCTCCTTCCACCCTCCTCACTATCCCTTCCACCCCCAATCTTTCCCTGTCTTCACCATGTTCTGCCTTGCTTCCCACAGCCCCCGTTTAAAGAGACTCATGAGAAGCCAGAGCAGAAACCTGTCCCTATCCGTCCCTCTCGCTCTCCCTACACCCCTCTCTAACCTGGCCCACGTCAATACAAAATCCCCTTTACCAAACCTAACAACACCCGTGCCCTAGCCCATACTACTCCGGCAAAGGCACAGTCCCAAAAGACATGGCGCACAGTCTCCTCCCTGCCACAAGAGGATCTTAGACAGGTGGGGGATTGCACCAAATTATACCGGTACAAGATGGAACGTACCGGCAAACACTTATGAAGGCTCAACCAATTCAGGTCCTTGAGCCTGTTATCCAGACCCCGCGCCTGCACTCCCTCCCAGACCACTTCCGAGATGCCCACTACAGGCGCCGGACTCCCTGCCTTTCTGACCTCCTCGTACAGGTGCCTGTGATCTAAACCTACTCGGGCAACTTCAACCTCAGGGTGCGCACGCAGCCACTTGGCCGCATGACCAAAGTGCCACGGCAGCTGTTCCGCCCGAGGACCCGTGTTAGACCACACCATTATGCTTCTCGCCTGATACGAGAAAAACACCCGCAGGAGGTAACCGGACGGGTGTATCACTGGCTGAGCAAGCTCCGTTAACAAGAAGGAAACAAACATTTTGTCCAGCTTGAGGGGGAAATGTGGTACCCCCCTACCTCCCTCCCCGATGGGACAGATCATGCGTGCCCTGGCGACCCACTCGCACCTGCCACTCCACATAAACTGAAACACAAGCCTCACTAGAGGCCTCCTCAGACAAGCCGGCAATGGGTAGATGTACGCCAAATACAAAAGAGACGGCAACACATCCACCTTTAGGACCAGGACTTTGCCCATAAAAGACAAATACCTAGCTTTCCACATTGCTAGCTTCCTCTGTACCACTGCGATACGCATGTTCCAGTTTAGCGTCGCTGAGCCGGAGGTCTCAAAATGGACCCCGAGAATCCTCAGGGCCCCCTCACAGAGAGATAACCCCCCAGGCACATCCGTTCTACCGCGCCATCTTCCGAAAAACTTGACAGAAGACTTTGCATGGTTCAGAACTGCTCCCGAAGCTCGGGTGAAATCCCCAAAGATGGCAAGGGACCTTGTCAGGCACGAGTCCTTGCACAACAGCAAGGAAGTGTCGTCGGCGTACTGCGTCATCTTAACACGCAGCCCACCACTTCCAGGGATCAGCAAACCTTCCACCCCTGTGTCTGCCCTAATGGCAGCCCCCAGAGGCTCCATGTACAGAACGAAGAGGAGAGCCGAGAGTGGGCACCCCTGCCTGACCCCAGACGAGAGGTCAAAAACATCACCCAAGTGACTATTTACACTAACTCGGCACCCCGCTCCGACATATAATGTACGAATCCATCCTATAAACTTCTCCCCAAATCCTAATCGACCTAACACTCTGAATAAAAGGATCTATTCACGCGATCGAAGGCTTTCGCCTGATCTAGCGCTGCTACCATTAAAGGCAGACCTCTATCTTCAACCCAAGCGATGGAGTCCCTGATTAACTGTAGGTTCCATCTAATAGAGCGGCCCTCTACCCCGCACGTCTGATCCTCATGAATGACGTAGGGAAGGGCTGTGCGCAACCGGTCTGCTAAAACCTTTGCAAGTAGCTTGTAATCTACACACAGCATGGTCAACGGCCGCCAGTTGCCAAGGTCTGTTACTTCCCCCTTCTTATATAAAAGTGACAGCACACCAACAGCCATTGATCCCCCCGGGACCCCCGTCTCAAGGATGGCCTTCAAGACTTCGAGGACCACTGGTCCAAGTATACCCCAAAACTTGAGATAAAACTCAGCCGGCAGCCCATCTATCCCAGGCACCTTCCCTTTTCCCATCCTCCTAAGAGCGCTCTCAACCTCTTCTAGTGAGATCTGGGCCTCCAATCACTTCTCTAATGTCCTCCGGCAACCGCCTGGACAAGTGTTCTAAAAACACATTTCCCTGCTCTACATCTATTTCCCTTTCCTTAAATAATCCTTGGAAATGATCAGTTGTCACCCTGACCATATCCTCTGGTTCTCTAACTATACTACCATTTTCTTCCCTAACACCATGCATTACCTTCCTACTCTGTCTTGCCCTAACCAACTTAAAGAACATAGCAGAACAAGTCTCATTATGTTCTAGAAAGCCACTATGCGCTCGCTCAAGGAAAGCTCGAGCCTTCCGCTCCTGCAACTCCCTGAGCTGCGCCTTTAGGGTTGCGGATCTCTCCCAGTCAAACGACCCGCCGAGGTTGCCTGCCTCGTATTCGAGTTCAATTAACCTCTGGATACGATCCACCTCCCTCCTCTCCTCCCTTTTTTTCCTCTTGCAATACCCTATTATAAAAGCCCTAATCCTCACCTTAACTAATTCCCACCACTCTATCACCCCCTCGCACATGGACCGGAGGCCCTCAAGCCTCAAAAGAAACCATAAAACCCGTCAACAAAAGCCTGCTCCTCCAGCACATCCCGATCTAGCTTCCAGTACCCTCTACCAAAGAGGCAGACTGGCGACCCCACCTGCAGGAGCACCCCGTCGTGATCCGAAAAGAAAACAGGCAACAGCCGCCCAGACAACTTACCCAAAGACCTGGGTACAAAAATATAGTCGAGCCTCCGCTCAACCCCCTGGAGTTACGCCATGTAGGACCGTCCATTTTTCGGAGTAGTGTGCAGACCACCATCTACCAGACCATGGCAAGCCATTAGCCTGGCAATGGCGCCCGCACTGCTATCTCCCCTCTTCCTAAATCTGTATTAAAATCCCCCTATCACTAATTTCCTATTTGTGACACACAGGGCGTCAGACAGTCCACCATCTCCCTCCTGTCTGCCACCACCTGTGGCCCATACACCACCACTAATCTAAATTTACAATCCCTTATCGTGACATCCACCCCTATAACCCTCCCCTGCATTACCACAAAAGAATCCTCCACTTTTACCTCCCTGTGCCCACACAAAATCCCTACCCCGATGAGTGCACCCCCCAACACCCCAAACCGACTCCCCCTTGTCCCACTCCCTCTTAAACCTAATAACATCCCCTCCATCCCTCAGGTGAACCTCCTGTAAAAACAAAAATCAAACCCCACACCCTCCAAATAACTAAAAACCGCCCTCCTCTTAACAAAATCCCTTAAACCCCTTACATTTAAACTAACAAAAGTAAAATTAGGCTCCATGGAAAAAAAATAAAAAATACATATAATACACTCAAATTCTAAACCCAGACAGAAAAAACATAAAACAGGAGACTCACCCGATGCTCCCCTGCTCCATATCTACCGGTGAGAACACCATCCGTAATCCCGACATCCCCCCTCTTCCTCCATCACACCCTCCCAGGATGCAGGAATAGTGTTTGGCTCCGGGGTGCCCTGCACCCTGGGTCTACCCCCACAATCCTCCCCCTCCCCAGTGTTGCAGCTGGTTTGGAAAAAAATTGGGGAGGCTGAGTCCCCAAACAAAAAACTCCCCACCTCCTCTTGTACCCAGTCCTGAGTCTTGTTATGTGTGTCCCCACCCAACAGAAGTTGAGGGCCTGGGGAAACCAGCAGCAACCCAGAGGTTTCTCCCGCCCCCATCACTCTCTTGGCCATCCCTTCCCCCTCACTGTCGGCCAATCGCCCCCTCCTCTTCATACTCTTCTTTGGTGATGGCGGCAGTGAAGAGATACCCCCCCCGCCAGCTCCTCCACCATACCCCTCATCTCTTCCACCATGGCACTTTCCCCCCAGTCCACTTTCTCTTCCACCGTCTCCTTCTCCACCACTCCTCCCTCGCTTTCTTCTCTCTCATGCTCCTCCACTCGGTTGCCTTCTTCAGCCGCTTTTTCTGGTTCTCCTACTCCCGTGCCTTCCGTTTCCTTCTCTCTTCCATCCGCCGCTTCTGGCTCCTCCCCCTTCCTTGTGGCCTTCCCCTCTGGACCTGAACTCTGGTCATGAGGCGTGCTTCCTTCCCCTCCTCTTCTTCCCCCATCCCCCGCTCCTGCTCCCCACCAGCCGCAGACGCATATGACCTCTGACGGGCCGGGCACCCCCTCCACAGGTGTGCTGACGAGCCACACCCATGGCACGTCTTAGGCTTGTCACAATCCCTCGCCTCGTGATCCTCAGATGCACAAAATCTGCATTTTCTTGCACTGCATGAGGCGAATATGTGACCGTAGGCCATACAGCGTCTGCAAAATGGGGGCTGACGTGCATAATACAACGTCCCCCTGTCAGCCCCTAGGGAGAACATAGCAGGAGGATGGAGGTAGCCACCATGTCCCTTTGGGTCCTCTCTGAGGAGGGCCTGGAAGCCTCTCCTCCCATTCCAAAACCCAAGGGAGTCTTTGAGGTGCCTTGCTGAGGAGACGTTATCCATGTATCTCCCCAGAAAAGCCCTCACCTCTTCGTCCTTAACGTAAGGGTTGTAAATGTTTACAGTTACAACCCTAAAGTTATTCTTCGCCAGGCTTGTTATTTCGTAGTGGCACATCGGCCTCTCACCTCCCACTGCTCTTGCCCTTCTCAGGATATCATCGTGTTTTCCTCTGTATATAGTGCAACGTCGTATGCTCCCTCCAACGAGTTGCCTTGGAAACAAAACACGTCCTTCACCGTCAGTTTTAGAATCCCCATCAATATTATCCTTCCAAAGGATTCCCTTCCTAAAGGCTCAAACTCCTTTTCCTTCCAAGCAAACCGAATCGTGTTGGCCAGCCCAATTCCAGGGACCGACCGTGTTGATGTATTTAGCACCATCTCCGCAAGGAGAATGGCGCTCGTTCTCTTCTCTTCCAAAACAAGTGAAAAGAAAAAACCAAGTGACTGAGCCTATATGGTGAAATACACAGAGACAGGAACAATCACCCACCCTTTTTAGCTCTGGCTGCTTCATGCAGACTGACAGCACTGACTGCTCCATGCAGGCTGACAGCACCCTGCAGACTGGCAGCTCCTTGCAGACTGACAGCTCCTTGCAGACTGACAGCTCCCTGCAGACTGGCAGGTCTTTGCAGACTGACAGCTCTCTGCAGACTGGCAGCTCTTTGCAGACTGACAGCTCTGGCTGCTTCATGCAGACTGACAGCTCTGACTGCTCCATGCAGGCTGACAGCACCCTGCAGACTGGCAGATCCTGGCTGACTGGTGGATCTAACTGATCCTGACAGACTGGCGACGCTGGGCAGACTGGCGGCGCTGGGCAGACTGGCGACGCTGGGCAGACTGGCGGTGCTGGGCAGACTGGCGGCACTGGGCAGACTGGCGGCGCTGGGCAGACTGGCGGCGCTGGGCAGACTGGCAGCGCTGGGCAGACTGGCAGCGCTGGGCAGACTGGCAGCACTGGCGGCGCTGGGCAGACTGGGGGCACTGGCGGCGCTGGGCAGACTGGAGACTCCGGCAGCGCAGGAGAGGAGAAAGGCTCTGGCTGCGCTAAACAGGCGGGAGGCTCCGGCAGCGCTGTAGAGGAGGAACGCGCTGGCTGCGCTGAACAGGAGAGGCGCACTGGAGGCCTGGTGCGTGGTGCTGGCACTGGTGGTACTGGGCCGAGGACACGCACAGGAAGCCTGGTGCGGGGAGCTGCCACCGGAGGACTGGAGTGTGGAGGTGGCACAGGATGGGCTAGACCGTGAAGGCGTACTGGAGATCTTGAGAGCAGTGTTGGCACAGGACGTGCAAGGCTAGGGATGTGCACAGGAGTCCTGGTGCGTGAGGCTGGCACCAACTTCACCAGCCGACTAACACGCACCTCCGGTTGAGTATGGAGCGCTAACTCAGGTGCTATCAAATCCCCGACACGACACGATCCGTTGGACGAATATCGTATCTATAGCACCAAGCTAGCAACTCCCTCATTACTCTCCACTCCACTTTCCCCATTAACTCCTTCACAGTCTCTGCTTCGCTCACCTCTAACACCGGCTCTGGTTCTGGTCTCCTCCTTGGCTCCTCACGATAAATAAGGAGAGTTGGCTCAGGTCTATCTCCTGACTCCACTCTCCCTCTGAGCCACCCCGCCCCCAATACATTTTTTGGGGTGACTTTCGGGTTTCACTCTGCGCCGCCGTGTCTGTTTCTCCAACTCCATTCGCCTATAGCCCTCTTCGCATTGTTCCAGCGAATCCCAGGCGGGCTCCTGCACTCTCTCTGGGTCGGCCGCCCACCTGTCGATTTCTTCCCACGTCGTATACTCCATGCCTCTACTGTCCATAACGTCCTCCCTTCGCTGTTCAAGCTGTCGCTGCCTGTTAACACGCTGCTCGGTCCGTGTGTGGTGGGTGATTCTGTAACAGCGTTCTTCGTTTGTATAAAGAGAGGACCGAAATGCAGCGTGGTGGTTACTCATGTCTTTAATGAATGAAATGACGATACATGAAATAACTAATACAAAATAACAAACGGAACGTGAAACCTAATTACAGCCTATCTGGTGAACACTACACAGAGACAGGAACAATCACACACAAGATACAAAGTGAAACTCAGGCTACCTAAATACGGTTCCCAATCCGAGACAACAAGAATCACCTGACTCTGATTGAGAACTGCCTCAGGCAGCCAAGCCTAACTAGACACACCCCTAAATCATACACAATCCCAATGCTATAAAACCCCAATACGAACACAACACATAACCCATGTCACACCCTGGCCTGACCAAAATATATAACGAAAACACAAAACATTATGACCAAGGCGTGACACGACCTGTGCACCTACAATGTATTCTTCCATTCGAAGGCTAGGTTGTAGCAACCTCATGATGGGATATAGGGAAAATGACAGTATCATGTAGTAGCCTAAACCTATCAATGTTACATTGAGCTGGGTGAATGGAATATCAATGACAGTCATCCAATATGCTGTAATAGAAATAAGGCCATGCTCATAAAAAATAATAATTTCCTCCCTCATCTTAAATGGCACCGACGGCCAGTGATGTCCTTATGCAGGCGTCTGCTGCTGAGGGGGAGCCAGCTATTCCTAGTAGCAGTGCACTGGAGATTTGGAGGTAAATGTCACTTGGCTGTTTCTACAAAACACTATATATTTCTTTATTTAACACCACATGTTTTTTTCCACACCACCATGCAGAATTGAATGATGAAATCTAAAAGTTTGGAATAATTGGAATGGCAATGCATCTCATCAAGTCAGAGTGAAAAGCAGTGCTTGTGTTCAGTTACTTCAAAGCCTGGAAGGATGGCTCCCTCTATAGGGCCTGATAGATTATTCCTTACTAAGGGAGTTTTTCGTTGTCAGTTTTTGCTATCTTGGGTTTTGTTTGGGCTTTTAAGCTGATTTATGACTAATTCATTTGTATTAAGTGCTATAAGTGTAACGGCGTTTGTAGAAAGAGAGGTCGACCGAAATGCAGCGTGGTGGTTACTCATGACTTTAATGAACAAAGTGACACATGAAATAACTGATAAATACAAAACAACAAACGGAACAAACCTAATTACAGCCTATCTGGTGAAACTACACAAAGACAGGAACAATCACCCACGAAATACAAAGTGAAACTCAGGCTACCTAAATACGGTTCCCAATCCGAGACAACGAGAATCACCTGACTCTGATTGAGAACCGCCTCAGGCAGCCAAGCCTATACTAGACACACCCCTAATCATACGCAATCCCAAATCCTATAAAACCCCAATACGAAACACAACACATAACCCCATGTCACACCCTGGCCTGACCAACTATATAACGAAAACACAAAACACTATGACCAAGGCGTGACAATAAGAATAAAATGTATTTGATGATTGATGATGAGGAGTCAGAATGCTAAGACACAGTAGAATTGATGATAATATAAAGGTTTTTATTAAATGTGTGTACATTTTTACAATATGGGGATTGTCTTAGTATTAACACATCAACGTTCACAAACTCAATCTGCAATAAAAATCTTAAATTGGTACATTTCTTGATGAAATCACCAGTGAGCCACAGGGAATGGGCTTTACAAAACAATAGGATCTCAAAGACCAACATTACAGCCATATTAGGAGTTTGGCTACTTCCTTGTATTCATATTCATATAATGTCTACACAAAATCACATATTCTGTGCTTCGCGAAAGTCATATCCACCCATAGTGACCCGGTCTGCAGGCCAAGTATAACAGTAGGTCACAATTACTTTAGAAGAGTTTTAATTTGGGGAGACCCAATCGTTTAATGTCACAATCTCCTCAGATCATCAGAGATCATTTAAGCATGGCATTTAAAGGGTATGATGCAAAAAGCTGTTTCCTAACTAATGATGAAATTAAAAGATGTAATCTCCTCCTGAACAAGAAGGAACTCTATGGATTGTGTTGACTATCTGATTACGGTAGACCAAAGCATGAAATTAAAATTGAAGAACATCTGCAATCTTGTACTGCATATCCATTTCTACAGCAAGATCTTGAGACTTTAAATCAAATACTGTTAAGAGACAAATTAAATCAAATACTGTTAAGTGCTATTATCAGCCACTAAATATGACAATAAAATGTTTGGTCCATGCTCGCTCAAAAGCATAGAAATGTTGTCACGCCCTGTTTCACCTGTCCTTGTGCTTGTCTCCACCCCCCTCCAGGTGTCACTTATTATCCCTGGTGTATTTACCCCTGTGTTTTCTGTCTCTCTGTGCCAGTTTGTCTTGTTTTCCAAAGTCAACCAGTTTTACCTAGCTCCTTTTTCCCAGTCTCTGTTTTTTCCCTAGCCTGTCCTGCCTACCCCTTTTGTTATAATAAATATCGGATCTCAACCATCTGCCTCCTGTGTCTGCATTTGGGTCTCGCCTTGTGCCCTCATAAATGTTCCGTTAAAATGCTGCTATATATGTATATATATATATATATATATATATATATATATATATATATGCTTTACAGTGGAAGTATCATGGGACTCAGTTACATAGGAGCCAGATTATTTATCATTTGTGCACCATTCTACTCTCTCCTTATGAGGGTGTAGGTTGCCTCATGAGGCTGCCTTTTCAAAAATGAATCAAATATATATACCAACTAAATATATGTGCATAACTGCACCTTTATTTGCACTTATCTTTTTTCAACACAACAGATTTGCTATCGAATGCTGTACTTTCCTTTACAAGATAAAGGAACAAAAAGTCATTCCTCATAAAGAATGTGGAATGAAGTATAAGGTGCGACATATGGTACTTGAATGAAAACTACAGGTAGTATGAAAGTAGTTATATTACACACGCTCACAGGAAACACAAAGAGTATGACAATAAGCAATGTTACATATTCCTCCTGGACCACTATCCTTGCTGCTTCAGACCATGTTCTTCATGATAAAACATTCAAATAAAACTGTTTCAAATATTTTGTTTGGAAAATACAATGAATTAGAGCCTTCTTTCCTGAGACACAATCAAACCCTGTTGAAGTACAGTAGGGCATCCTCATTAAAACAGAGGCATATAAAGTGACGAGACTAATACTGTGAAGTGGAGACGGACAGAGAGCCCACTAAGGAAAGAAATGGACCTATACCTGAGATCAAATAACGACATGTTAGCTATCTCCTTCCTCATTCATCATTTTTGTGCGTTAACAAGACATGATAACAGGTAAGCATTACAGTTCACTCTATGAGAAATATGCAAATACACGTATTACCTGTTTGACATCAATATGAACCTATTGGTTGACATTTATTTTTTTTACAGATTAACATCTCAAACATTTAAGAAAATTACTTAACATTATAGAACGTGACATCACTCAACTTTCCTAATGCTATCATTAAAAATGTAACATAATAAAATAATAAACAAATAAAATCAGATTATCAGCAAAACACTGAAAGAATACAAACTGAAAAGAATACAAACAACAAAAACACAACTCTACTAAGACACTAAGAGAGGAGATATTGCGTTTGAATAAATACTGTCAAATAAACATTGTTGATGCCTCTTGCCAATGTTTGGCCCTTGGGCTGAGTGCAGGTGTGTTGATCCATCTGCCTTTCCATTGTTCTGAAGAGGTCAGTGAGACCTGGTCCTCTCAACACATCAACCTCTATCACCCACTGTCTGTGGATGTTTCAGGCCTTGACAGGACATCCCAACACAGCCATACTTGTGTTTTTACTGACCATCTCAGTTAGAGTGGAGATGAACAGTTCAAAATGCAAAAATTGACAGTATGACATTTTATAATAACCAATAAGATAATTATTTCCACTGACTATTTAGATGTTTTAAAAAAAATGGTTTTCTTGCATATGCCCGGACCCCATACACACGCGCCCTCAGTATCATGTAAAATACTTTTGATAAACATTATTGTGAATGATTAAATTAGGATGTTTATATGCACACTAATGAATGTGATATTAAACTGATTACGGCAGTAGACATAGTAAGGCATTATCATGTAAACACCTTACTCTGCTTATCTTAATTGGCGTAAGGCCATAATTGAAGTAAGCATAAACTGATTAAAACACTTGGACTTCTGAGCAATCTTTCGATTTATTAGAACATGTAAACACTTTAATCAGAGTTCCAGCTCTTGAGTAGACTAAGATAACACTCTCAGAAGTTGCCTTGTAGCCTGTCTCAATGTGAGTTAAAGATGTGAGTTAAAGACACAGTAGGGGAAACAGCGCCACTGTCCGCCCAAGGCCGCTGTTATTAGGAGCTCACAGCAAAGCTGTGAAAGCTATCGTTATTCTTAGATATATATATATATATATATTTATATTTTTTTTAGATGGCCAAATAACTCAAACATGGATTGGTCATTATCTTTCTAATTTGGTGCACAGAAACTAAATGCCTTGAGTAACTTGGTCAAAAATAATGGTTCTGATGGCCTATAGATGGCGCTGTTATAAGCAGTCCCACTTAAACCCTCATTTCCTCCACCTTGTTTGATCTAGAGAAACCTTGGAATGACGTGTCTTTTCTCATGCTGAACAAATTTGCCTCAAGGACCCATGACATCCATAGATTTTCCACCATCTTAGACATTTTGGAAAACCTTTGAAAACCTATTCTCATGAACCAAATAACACCAACTTCGGTATGTAGGCCCATGGTACATCGCTTAACGTAGTTTGAGGAAGGCTAAGGGATTGGTTAAGAGATGGCTGAGTTATTGATAATCAGGAAATCAGATTTTAAATGTCCATTTAAACCGCTTGTAAATCCCCTTCACAATGGCCTATCAACTTGAAACTTTTATACTCATCAAAGACATTACCATGATGAACCATGTTAAATTTGGCATTGATATCTTAAACAATAACAAAACTTTGAACAATTCACTTTTTTGACTACGTAAAGCTAATGCTTAAAATAATCATAAAAAATCTTCTTCTCATGGACTAAAAGTCAGATTTACTCCAAAAGTTGGTATTTGAACTCTTTCAAAGATGGCCACACTATACCAGTAGATGCAGTTTAGCACATACGGTAATATGCTAAAAATATATATTTTTTTAATCTTCTGCTGATGAACCATAGGACCAAATGACAGAAAGTGTGGAATGTACAAAAATCTGATTTCATGTGTCCATTTAAACCATTGTAAATCCACTCCACAGTGGCCTATAAACTTGAAATGTGTCATCTCCCCTAAGATATACCTTGACAGAATTTGGAATTGCTATCTCCAAAAACAAATAAACTATTAACAAATTCTTTGTGTATGTAACACTAAATGCTCAAAATGATCTGCAATTGTTTTCTCCTTGTGAACTATATCTCACAATTACTCCAGATTTTGTATTTAGGCTCATTACATCAGTCGTTAATGTTAATGGTTTTGAAATGTTGCTGTATTCTGATATGTACGCACAGTACACATAGATGCATGTTCGTACAGATGCTAATGCTTCAAATATTTTACAAATCTTATTCTCATGAATCAGATTGACTCCAGATTTGGTATATACACTCAATTAATTAACCTGTAATGAATTTGAGAATGATTACTTTCTGCATTCAAAGTCAGCCACGCTACACCATACAATTTTGCCATACAATTTTGTATGTAAACATTATGTATGTGTTCTTAGAAGCTTTGTGAATAGAGTACCACAGTATAAGTCATAATACCCATAAAACCTAGCGGTCAAACAGGGAAATGGTTCCAAACATTTTTCCACCATTCATTTTTTCCAATAGGGGATTTTAGAAACACTTCAAATAAGGGCTGTGTTTTGTGTAGTGAATGGTGGGGAAACGATTGAAACCATTTCCCTGTAGGTTTTATGGGTATTATGGCACCTCCACTGTGGGGCTCTATATAAAGTCACTGCAACTTTAAATGGCTGCACCAGGCCAGTTGGTGGGACTATAGATGTCATTGGCACCAGTGGCACCATAGGATACTAGATCAATAACTATTGATCAAGTGGACTTGGTTCGTCTGCATTAGACAATGTGAAATAGTTACAACATGCTAGACTGCTTGTTTTCCTACTGGTCACAGACGTCAATTCAATGTCTATTCCATGTTGGTTCAACATCATTTCATTGGGTTGCTATCCAACTGATCCTGTGAACCCTGGTCACAGACGTCAATTCAATGTCTATTCCATGTTGGTTCAACGTCATTTCATTGGGTTGCTATACAACTGATCCTGTGAACCCTGTTCATTGCGGCTCTTAGGTATATTTGTTTTTGTTTTGTTGACAAAGTGGGAGTTAGGAGCGTCGGCCAACGTGGTAAAAACAATTGAAGTACATATTTTGCTGTTCTATTGCATTTGCAATGATGTCTGAGAGAATAAAGAAACAGTGTTTATGGTTTGCAGTAACTTCTTTGTTGTTTTAATATCGCAAACGGACGTGGCAATTTCCCCATTAAGGACTCCAGCTAAGGTGCTGTGTGTACATTTTTGGTAACTGTTGTTAGTGAAGGATTTCTGACTACTTGTGTGTGAATATACTTCACTTTGAATGGGTTAAACCTTTACTACCAACATTGATCTCAACTAAGACTGACATCAGTGCATACAGAATGGTTAACAATGACAGGAACATAGTGCTGTAAGACATAGCCACTACTTTAACAGACTTTGTTGTGCTGTTTTCCTTCATTATTTGGTCCAACCACTTCATCCACTGGCTGCTACGGAGCAGTGGACCGTGCAGTTTGTGTATGATCTAAAATTGTATTTTGTTTCGTGATGTCAACGGCATCTGTGAACATGCATAGAGGGACAGTAAGAATCATATGATGACTTTGATCGTTGATGAAAAGTGCTGCTACAGTCAGACCTGCCTGAAGCAGGGGACAACGCTAAACGCCAACACCACAGTCCCTCCAGCTCTCTTTAGAGTATATCATACCTCTAGCTGAACAGCGCTTTAGATATTACAGGTGCACATAAAGGTTTAAATGTCTTCAAACTATGCAAGTCACAGGTCCACGAGGACACAATACAAAATAATCTGTACAAAGTGTAAAAAAAAACACATCTTGGCGCCAGCCTTGAGCTGTAAACACAGAGAGGGACATGAAGTAGGAGAGTACAGAGAGCTGTTTGAAGCAGGAACATAGATACAGCAAGGCTGGGTTGCGTAGGTCTGGGTGGTGAGCGGTGGTCCATGTCTTAGCAGTTGATAGCAGGGTTGTGATTGGACTGGTGAGGGGAAAAACCAAGAGTCATTTCACAGAAGAGAATCACTGTCCCTTTCTCACATTTCACTGTGAGACTCTTTTACGGCTGGTCTGTCTTTAAGTGGGCCAGAAATGGTGTAAATCCTATGGGAGATACAACGAGAGAAAAGTTCAACTGCACCGTTTTAACTGTTGATCTACAATCTGTTCAGAGGAATAGAAAGCAGAAGAGAAAGTAATAATACCTTGACTTTTTAAAGTGTCTACACTTCTTCAGGACTTGGAAACAGGAGGATTTTGCACAGGAGCGTTTCAGGTTAATAACTTGGTAGATGATGGGGTTGTACATGGCAGAGGACTTAGCCAGCAGAGTGGGGATCACAGAGACAGAGATAGGCACTGAGTCGGGCTCGCCAAACGCAGACACCACTGAGACCACTGCATACGGGATCCACGCTATCAAGAAACCAGCACAGATCAACATCGCTACCTGGAGGACACAAGTAGAACCACATCACAGGTCTGTTCCACAATAGTAAAAGCATCTCTGAGGTAAGGTTCCGTGTATACACACACACACACACACACACACACACACACACACACACACACACACACACACACACACACACACACACACACACACACACACACACACACACCTTGGTCAGTTTCATCTCCAGGCTATGGCTGTTCTTGTTCCTGGTGTCAAAGTGGGAGATCTCTTTAGCTGAGGAGTTGACCTTGAAGATTATCATAATATAGGAGAAGACGATGATGCCGGTGGGGAAGATAAGGCAGAAGAAGAGGATGGCCATGACGAAGCTCTGGCCCGCCACTGAGGTCTGGGCCAGCCACCAGTCCAGGGTACAGGAGGTGCCAAATGGCTCTGGTGCGTAGCTGCCCCAGCCCACCAGGGGCATGGTGGCCCAGAAGCCTGCGTAGAGCCAGACAAACACCAGACACAGGAAGGCATGGTGCCTCATCAGCCAAGTACCTGTGGGCAGAATTATGGGCAGAGGGATTGATCATTTATTGGTTCATTATCACAATAAAGTGTTAATTCAAACTGTTCGGATATCACAGATCGCTCAAAAATGCAAATTATTCATTCTAATAAAGGTCTTGTGTTACTGTAAATCTAACACAAACTGAGAGCATAGCCCACTGTACCGTATCTGAGATGACATATCTTGAGGTATCGGTCTAGGCTAACTACGGTCATGGTGATGAGGCTGCCAACACCGAAGAAGAAGCCAGCCCAACCATAGAAACGACAGCCCTCCCAACCAAACAGCCAGCGGTGGGAGAAACTTGACGCCACAAAGAACGGTTTCCCTGTGACTTCAAGAGGAAACACAGAGACATTACCACCTCAGATGATCACTGTGTGCTGTAAAGACATGGGAATGTACAGTACCAGTCAAAAGCTTGAACACACCTATTAATTTAAGGGTTTTTCTTTATTTTTACTATTTTCTACATTGTAGAATAATAGTGAGACATCAAAGCGATGAAATAACACATATGGAATCATGTAGTAACCAAAAAAGTGTTAAACAAATCAAAATATATTTTATGTTTAAGATTCTTCAAAGTAGCCACCCTTTGCCTTGATGGCAGCTTTGCACACTCTTGGCATTATCTCAACCAGCTTCACCTGGAATGCTTTTCCAACAGTCTTGAGGGGGTTTCCACATATGCTGAGCACTTGTTGGCTGCTTTTCATTCAATCTGCGGTCCAACTCATCCCAAACCATCTCAAATGGGTTGAGGTCAGGTGATTGTGGAGGCCAGGTCATCTGATGCAGCACACCATCTCCTTCTTGGTCAAATAGCCCTTACACGGTGTGTCTTGGGTCATTGTTCTATTGAAAAACAAATTGTACTCCCACTAAGCGCAAACTAGATGGAATGGCGTATCGCTGCAGAATGCTGTGGTAGCCATGCTGGTTAAGTGTGCCTTGAACTCTAAATAAATCACAGACAGTGTCACCAGCAAAGAACCCCCACACCATCACACCTCCTCCTCGATGCTTCACGGTGTGAACCACACATGCAGAGATTATCGTTCAACTACTCTGCGTCTCACAAAGACACAGCGGTTGGAACCCAAAATCTCACATTTGGATTCATCAGACCAAAGGACAGATTTCCACCAGTCTAATGTCCATTGCTCTTGTTTCTTGGCCCAAGCAAGTCTCTTCTTCTTATTGGTGTCCTTTACTAGTGGTTTCTTTGCAGAAATTCAACCATGAAGGCCTGATTCACCCAGTCTCCTCTGAACAGTTGATGTTGAGATGTGTCAGTTACTTGAACTCTGTGAAGCATTTATTTGGGCTGCAATTTCTGAGGCTGGTAACTCCAATTAACTTATCTTCTGCAACTCTGGGTCTTTCTTTCCTGTGGTGGTCCTCGTGAGAGCCAGTCTCATCATAGCACTTGATGGTTTTTGCGACTGCACTTGAAGAAACTTTCAAAGTTCTTGACATTTTCGGGATTGACTGACTTTCATATCGCAAAGTAATGATGGACTGCCATTTCTTTTTGCTTATTTGAGCTGTTCTTGCCATAATAAGGACTTGGTCTTTTACCAAATAGAGCTATCTTCTGTATACCACCCCTACCATGTCACAACACAACTGATTGGCTCAAATGCATGAAGAAGGAAAGAAATTCCACAAATTAACATTTAAGAAGGCAAACCTGCTAATTGAAATGCATTCCAAGTGACTACCTGATGAAGCTGGTTGAGAGAATGCCAAGAGTGTGCAAAGCTGTCATCAAGGCAACGAGTGGCTACTTTGAAGAATATCACATTTTAAATATATTTTAGTTTTGTTTAACACTTTTTTGGTTACTACATGATTCCATATGTGTTATTTCAGTTATAATGTCTTCAGTATTATTCTACAATGTAGAAAATAGAATAAAGAAATACCCTTGAATGAGCAGGTGCATCCAAACTTTGACTGGTACTGTATAGTATGCATGTACTGTAATGTAGTAGTCATGAGAATGTATGAGAATCACAATGAAAACCATCGTCTTCATCCACTTCACAGAAAACAAGTGCTGTTTTTTTAAGATCCCTCAATGATCAAATCAAATCAAAGGTTATTTGTCACGTGTGCCGAATACAACAGTGAAATGCTTAGTTACAGGCCCTAACCAACAGTGCAATTTTTAAGTAAAAAATAGGTATTAGGTGAACAATAGATAAGTAAACAAATTAAAACAACAGTAAAAAGAGTGAAAAATAACAGTAGCGAGGCTATATACAGTAGCGAGGCTATATACAGGCACCGGTTAGTCGGGCAAATTGTAGTAGTACGGTTGAAGTCAGAAGTTTACATACACCTTAGCCAACTACATTTAAACTCAGTTTTCCACAATTCCTGACATTTAATCAGAGTAAAGACCCTGTCTTAGGTAAATTAGGATTACCACTTTATTTTAAGAATGTGAATTGTCAGAATAATAGTAGAGAGGATGATTTATTTCAGCTTTTATTTCTTTCATCACATTCCCAGTGGGTCAGAAGTTTACATACACTCAATTAGTATTTGATAGCATTGCCTTTAAATCGCTTAACTTGGGTCAAACGTTGCGGGTAGCCTTCCACAAGCTTCCCACAATAAATTGGGTGAATTTTGGCCCATTTCTCCTGACAGAGCTGGTGTAACTGAATCAGGTTTGTAGGCCTTCTTGCTCGCACAAGCTTTTTCAGTTCTGCCCCCAAATTTTCTATGGGATTGAGGTCAGGGCTTTGTGATGGCCACTCCAATACCTTGACTTTGTTGTCCTTAAGCCATTTTGCCACAACTTTGGAAGTATGCTTGGGGTCACTGTCCATTTGGAAGACCCATTTGCGACCAAGCTTTAACTTCCTGACTGATGTCTTGAGATGTTGCTTCAATATATCCACATAATTTTCCATCCGCAAGATGCCATCTATTTTGTGAAGTGCACCAGTCCTTCCTGCAGCAAAGCACCCCCACATCATGATGCTGCCACCCCCGTGCTTCACGGTTGGGATGGTGTTTTTCGGTTTGCAAGCCTACCCTTTCTCTTCCAAACATAACGATGGTCATTATGGCCAAACAGTTCCATTTTTGTTTCATCAGACCAGAGGACATTTCTCCAAAAGTACAATCTTTATCCCCATGTTCAGTTGCAAACCATAGTCTGGCTTTTTTTATGGCGGTTTTGGAGCAGTGGCTTCTTCCTTGCTGAGCGGCCTTTCAGGTTATGTTGATATAGGACTCGTTTTGCTGTGGATATAGACACTTTTGTACCTGTTTCCTCCAGCATCTTCACAAGGTCCTTTTGCTGTTGTTCTGGGATTGATTTTCACTTTTCGCACCAAAGTACATTAATCTCTAGGAGACAGAACGCATCTCCTTTCTGAGCGGTATGGCGGCTCTGCGGTCCCATGGTGTTAATACTTGCATACTATTGTTTGTACAGATGAACGTGGTACCTTCGGGGGTTTGGAAATTGTTTCCAAGGATGAACCAGACTTGTGGAGGTCTACCATTTTTTTCCTGAGGTCTTGTCTGAATTTGTTTGATTTTGCCATGATGTCAAGCAAAGAGGCACTGAGTTTGAAGGTAGGCCTTGAAATACATCCACAGGTACACCTCAAATTGTCTCAAATTATGTTAATTAGCCTATCAGAAGCTTCTAAAGCCATGACATCCTTTTCTGGAATTTTCCAAGCTGTTTAAATTCACAGTCAACTTAGTGTATGCAAACTTCTGACCCAATGGATTTGTGATACAGTGAATTATGAGTGAAATAATCTATCTGTAAACAATTGTTGGAAAAATTACTTGTGTAATGCGCAAAGTAGATGTTCTAACCGACTTGCCAAAATGAAGGATTGTTAACAAGAAATTTGTCAGTTGTTGCAAAACTAGTTTTAATGACTCCAACCTAAGTGTACGTAAACTTCCGACTTCAACTGTATGTAAGTGTAGGTATGGTTAAAGTAACTATGCATATATGATAAACAGAGAATGGCAGTAGTGTAAAAGAGGGGCTAGCTGGTGGCGGGACACAATAGCCAATGTGCGGGTGCACCGATTAGTCGGGCTAATTGAGGTAGTATGTACATGAATGTATTGTTAAAGTGACTATACATATATGATAAACAGAGAGTAGCAGCAACGTCAAAGAGGGGTTGGGAGGTGGGACAATGCCAATAGTCCAGGTAGCCATTTAATTACCTGTTCAGGAGTATTATGGCTTAGGGGTAAAAGCTGTTGAGAAGCCTTTTGGTCCTAGACTTGGCGCTCCAGTATCGCTTGTCATGCAGTAGTAGAGAGAACAGTCTATGACTGGGGTGGCTGGGGTCTTTGGAAATGTTTAGGGCCTTCCTCTGACACCGCCTGGTGTTGAGGTCCTGGATGGCAGACAGCTTAGCCCCAGTGATGTACTGGGCTGTACACACTACCCTCTGTAGTGCCTTTCAGTCGGAGGCCGAGCAGTTGCCGTACCAGGCAATGATGCAACCAGTCAGGATTCTCTCGATGTTGCAGCTGTAGAACCTTTTGAGGATCTGAGGACCCATGACAAATCTTTAGTATCCTGAGGGGTAATAGGCTTTGTCGTGCCCTCTTCACGACTGTCTTGGTGTGTTTGGACCATTCTAGTTTGTTGGTGATGTGGACACCAAGGAACTTGAAGCTCTCCACCTGCTCCACTACAGCCTCCTCAATGAGAATGGGGCATGTTCGGTCCTCCTTTTCCTGTAGTCCACAACCATCTGCATTGTCTTGATTACGTTGAAGCATAGGTTGTTATTTTGGCACCACCCGGCCAGGTCTCTGACCTCTTCCCTATAGGCTGTCTCGTCGTTGTCGGTGATCAGTTGTGTCATCAGCAAACTTAATGATGGTGTTGGAGTTGTGCCTGGCCACGCAGTCGTGGGTGAACAGAGAGTACAGGAGGGGACTGAGCACGCACCCCTGAGGGGCTCCAATGTTGAGGATCAGCATGGCGGATGTGTTGCTACCTACCCTCACCACCTGGGGGCGGCCCGTTAGGAAGTCCAGGAGGGAGGAGTTTAGTCCCAGGATCCTTAGCTTAGTGATGATCTTTGAGGGTACTATGGTGTTGAACCCTGAGCTGTAGTCAATTAATAGCATTCTCATGTAGGTGTTCCTTTTGTCCAGGTGGGAAAGGGCAGTGTGGAGTGCAATATAGATTGCATCATTTTTGGATCTGTTTGGGCTGTATGCAAATTGGAGTGGGTCTAGGGTTTCTGGGATAATGGTGTTAATGTGAGCCATTACCAGCCTTTCAAAGCACTTCATGGCTACGGACATACGTGCTATGGGTCTGTAGTCATTTGGGCAGGTTGCCTTAGTGTTCTTGGGCACAGGGATTATGGTGGTCTGCTTGAAACAGATGCAGTATATTAACAATCCTGAGGCAAAGCATGTGACAGAAGAGCTGATCATAAATAGTGTTTCCCAGTGCCCTATATCGTTCCCATCATTGTGTAAAGAGACATCCTCACTGCACCAGTCTGACGCCACAGAGGTCCAGCAAGTAAAGCTGTACTCTCTACCAACTCTCATAGCAATAGACTCTTTGTCTCAGTTCATGATTTCTACAGTATCAGGTTAAAACGACTACCAAACAAAATGGACTTTCAACCATTCTGGACCTTCTGGGCCATTCTAGGTAATTCTGGAACATTCTGGACCTCTGATATTCCCAAGATGCAAATCTGGCAGACACAAATAGATCATGCCTGTTGTCTTCTGTGGACAATGGTTCTAATCCTAGAGAGCAATACGAACGTCTCATACAGAGGGACGTAGTTGGCCCAGACACAGATAAACAAGTGAGAATCCTGTGGTTGTATGAGGCACAGAGAACTGGCCAGAACTTGTTCTGAGACAGAGCGACACACTGTTGTGAATTCTGCTTCTGGCTGGGTCACAGCTAGGACTTATTGAGGTGCTAAAATATTCACAATAAATGTTATTTCTTTCTTAACTAAGACAACTGTTTGCAATGGAACTAAATCTCTTGTACATCAAAGGCCTGGTCTATCGATGTATTGTGATCAACAGGCCATGTAGAGTGTGACTTAAATGTAGAGTAACTTTGGCGTTAACGTGATGCTGTTCCTCTAATATCCATAGGGTGGCGATAAAGGACCAATTTCAGGTTTAGCCACAATTTAGCATTCTCTAGTATTGAGTTATCAAACATGCCTAAAAAGGTAAATGATTGAGATAAATATTGGCTTGTTATGTTAATATTAATTTTCAAGGAATTGATGGAACATGCATCAATTGTTCTGAAAGAGAGACAGGAGTGTAATTAGGCACTCCACACCCAACAATGAAATATCAATGTTATATAGTTCAACAATGGTGATTCAGACAGAGAGAGACTGGGATATTAGATGTGGACAGACCTGGGATCAGATGATGAGACTTCAAACAATGATGTCAGTTGTATGATGTCTATGATTTTTTTTTTTTTTTAACTCTGTGGTTCTCTCTCCCTATTTCTCTTTCTTTGTTGTCATTACATTCCACCACTTCATCTTCTTCCAACCATGACAACCATTCCCATGTGTCAGGATGTACAGCCGAGAATGTTAATGCCTCGCTAACATTGTTCATATACATGCTGTTCTGATTTTAAATACACAGAATACACAGGACTAATCCACCGTACAATGTTCTGTGCAGAGACACTCTGTAAATGAACATACTTTATGAAAAGCCTGCGGAGTGGTTTACCTGATATGCCAAAGTCAAAGATGGCTAAGTTAACTGTCATGAGCTCAGGCGGCCTTAGCTTTGTCTTGCGTTTGATGGTCATGTATATAACATAGCCATTTCCTGTGGCAGACAGGATCCCTGCAGAGAAAACAGAGGACAAGAGGAATACATGACAAGTTGTAAAAATACAAGTTGGTTCATTTACATACTTAGGCCTATGGCATAATTGGTTTAATTATAAGGTTTAATTGGTTTAATTATAATGTTGTAATACTATCCCTATTAATACGTGAGATTTTGCCCTGTGTGTGTTTATCTCTAGAGCCTTGATACGTGATAATGATGCATGCCCTACTGTTAAGTTTTTAAAAAGACAGGTGGGTTGTGGGTAAAGGCAGTGTACATGCATGTTTGGGTTGATCAAACACTTTTTGACTACTGTCTACTTTCACAAGAAAACAAAGGTTTTTGACATCCACCCTCAGTCTGAAATTATCAATATGCTTTTAAGTAATTGATATCCATGCACAAAAGAAAGGAATAAATCATTTGTCATCTCTATGACCTCTGCTTTGACTCATGTCTACACACTCACTATGTGTGTGACACAAGTTGTGCTAATTACATGTGACAACACATCGAATGGACTCCAATTACACATGACAACTTATTTGTATTCCCATTGATGCTCTTCGTTGTTGCTCATCTGTCCTCCTATCAGTGTGCTGATAACAGCTTAACCTTCCTCCATGGTCCCTGTCCCCTTACTGGACTGGAATCAGTGGTAGACAGGCCGTATCCTCTGCACTATTCTATGTGATATGAGTGCATACGGTATGAAGGGCAGAATCTCTAGTGCTCATTCTCTAGTGAATGTGTCGCATTCTCCCATTCACTCTGGACTGCATCAGCTGAATGACCCTGTTTCACACACAAAGCAATTTATTGAGAGAAATTCAAAGAAAAGATCAATGAAGTATCTCTTTCATTTCACTTCTATCGTATGATAAACAGATTAGAAAAAAATATCAAATGAGGTTCCAGTTAGTTCGTTTTTTCAGTGATGAAGGTGGGCATAGGATCTGGACTGAACATCTTGGAGTAAAATCCTATTCTTATTCGATTTCAAATAGATGTATGTATATATTTTAGGATGGTAGGTAGCCTACTGGTTAGAGTGTTGGGCCCATAACTAAAAGGTTGCTGGATCAAATCCCAGCGGTGACAACATGAAAATGACATATCATTTAGTGGCACTTTTGAGTACTTTGAGTATCTCTGGCCCTATGTGTGGCCTTGTCACATGTCAAATATATCAAATAATTGAATAAGATGAAGAAACAAATAGAATGACAAAGATGTAAAACATTAGCCAAAATATAAACCATCATCTTAGTGAATACCATTTGTCTCAGCATCAAATATCCTCTCTATATATTTTTTACCATGTTTTATTTATTTTACAATGTTAATATGTATTTGTTGTCAATGTTTTGGCAACAAACTGGTTGCAGTTGTGAAAAAAAGTGAATAGTTGGAAGATTTGCAGAGTTAATTGAAAACAATGCCTAAATTCATTTGGTAACCTATAGAGTGTGTCCTCTCAAAAAGGACATGAATCAATTAATAGACAGACACCACAGTATCCATATATCTCACTGAATAGCCGCATCAAAATGCATGAGACCCCCGCGTGAGACATCTTCACCACCATTGGTTTGTTGGGTCAGGACATTAGTTAGACTAAACAGGGCATTACATGGCTTGCAAATGGCTCAGCACAGTGTAAAATAGAAAATACTGAGTTGCTATGAAAAACAATCTGAACACACACAGTTGTGGCGAGATTAAATAACAAGAAAATATTAGTGACAGGTACACAGCCTCAAGTAGAGAAACAGATAATCTGACAGACCGGAAAATAAATCCCCAATGTTGTACTACTGTACGAAGGTGAGCATAGCACAGGGACAGAGATTGCATACCTGTATCTTTCTATAAATCAATATATTCTTGTGTTTATCCACTCACTTGATTTGAGTCACTGTTAATGCACAGTTCAGTCATGGATACACAACGGCATGTACAGTGGCTTGCAAAAGTATTCACCCCCTTGGCATTTTTTCATATTTTGTTGCCTTACAACCTGGAATTAAAATGGATTTTGGGGGGTTTTGTATCATTTGATTTACACAACATGCCTACCATTTTGAAGATGCAAAATATGTTTTATTGTGAAACAAGAAAAAATACAAAAAAACTGAAACTTGAGCGTACATAACTATTCACCCCCATTTTGGGAGACACATTTTGAAGTAATTACAGCTGCAAGTCTCTTTGGGTATGTCTTTCTAGCCACTGGGATTTTTGCCCATTCTTCAAGGCAAAACTGCTCCAGCTCCTTCAAGTTGGATCGGTTCCGCTGGTGTACAGCAATCTTTAAGTCATACCACAGATTCTCAATTGAATTGAGGTCTGGGTTTGACTAGGCCATTCCAAGACATTTAAATGTTCACCCTTAAACCACTTGAGTGTTGCTTTAGCAGTATGCTTAAGGTCAATTTAATGGAGCTCTGTGTGATGTTCAAAGTTTGATATTTTTTATAACCCAACCCTGATCTTTACTTCTCCACAACTTTGTCCCTGACCTGTTTGGAGAACTCCTTGGTCTTCATGGTGCCGCTTGCTTAGTGGTGTTGCAGACTGGGGCCTTTCAGAACAGGTGTATATCTATATATATATACACTGAGATCATGTGACAGATCATGTGACACTTAGATTGCACACAGGTGGACTTTATTTAACTAATTATGTCACTTATGAAGGTCATTGGTTGCACTAGATCTTATTTATGGGCTTTATAGCAAAGGGGGTGAATATGTACGTATGCATGCACCACTTTTCCCTTTTTTATTTTGTATAATTTTTTTAATAAGTAATTTTTTTTCATTTCACTTCACCAATTTGGACTATTTTATGCATGTCCATTACATGTCCAAATAAAAATCCCTTTAAATTACAGGTTGAAATCCAACAAAATAGGAAAAATATGAATACTTTTGCAAGGCACTGTACAGCAGAAAACCACAACATGAGGGCAAAAGAGATGGAACTTCCTTGAATTCACATTTTTCATCCCTAAAGCTATTCTGGGGTTAAAGATCATGTCGACATTAAAATGCCGATGCAGAGCTGCATTTTCAAAGTAGGATGTACAGTGGGATTCATCATTATTGACACCCTTGATAAAGATGAGCAAAAAATACTCTAAAATAAATAGTGAGCTGTATTGTATGCTCAAAAGGATTGAAAATATATATTATTCTATTGCTCAGAGAAAGAGAACTTGTTTAACAAGTAATAAAAACAAAAAAATAAGTGTAAAATGATTGGATCCCCCGTTTTAAATGCTCCAGCACCCTCCCCTTGAGAGGATAACTACACTGAGACTTTTCCTAAAATGTTTTATGAGATTGGAGAACATATTGGAAGGGATCTTAGACCATTCCTCCAGATCCTTGATGTCCTTCATCTGCGTTTATAGACTGGCCTCCTCAATTCAAACCACAGGTTTTCAATGGGGTTCAAGTCCGGAGACTGAGATGATCATTGCAAAGTGTTGATTTTGTGGTCAATTATTTTTAATTTTTTTATGGATTTTGATGTGTGCTTGGGGTTATTGTCCTGCTGGAAGATCTATTTGCGGCCAACTTTCAGCCTCCTGGGAGAGACAACCAGGTTTTGGCTGAAATGTCCTGGTCCTTGGTAAAGTTCATGATTGTGCAACTGATCTCAACAAAGTTCCCAGGATCAGTGGAAGCAAAATAGCCTCATAACATCAAAGATCCACCACCATATTTTACTTTTAATCAGAATTGCTCCTTACAGTGAAGAATGGTTAGGCTATGCCTCAAGAGAGATGGTGGAGCACAGGATATGAGGGAGTGTATTGATGAATCTACTTCCCTATGCAGTGTACCTCTCTGTACTTTATTGACACTTACCTATGATGCAGATGTAGAAGGCAGCCACGATGTCGGCCTCCTTGGACAGCTTGGAGGCAAATGGATCACCCTCCAGGAGATAATGGGGGGCATAATCGGGGCGAGCTGAGGTCTCATTCCCCGTAAGAGCCATGCTTAGGTGTCAACCGCTTCCTGGGCAGCCAAAGCAAAATGAACATGTTCAATACAATGTGTCCACACTGAAACAGTCAGAAATACATTTGTATTGGTGACACATACTTTCAGATCTCCAGGATTTTGCAAAGATTTGAGGTGATATTTTTCTACAGCAATTCTGATATTTTGCATGGCAATTTGTCGCAAAAATGCGCTGACAAGGGTAAAAGTTAGTTGCCGTGTGGCTTGACTGAACCACATTATGCGGTAAACGTGCGGGGACAGGTTGAAATTGTGAGCCCTATTTTTATACTGCAGTGATGGGTTTGACTGTTTTATGTGGAAATAGCAAAGTGATTGGTCAAATTTGCGAGCCCTCGCAGAATATGCAGTAGTGGAAGCTGGTTGGAGGAGATAAAGGAGGACCGGTTCATTGTCATAGCTGGAATGGAATAAATGGAAGGTATCAAACACATCAAACACATGGAAACCACATGTTTGACTCCATTACATTAATTCCATTCCAGCCATTACATTGAGCCCGTCCTCCTATAGCTCATCCCACCAGTCTCCTCTGATATGCAGGACATTTTCGATTTTGCAACAAAAAAAACAAAAAAACTCAGAATTGCAGAATCCTGGAGAGACTGGACAGGTAGGTTTGTTTCTGTCACCTGTTTTCTAGAAAGTGCAATCAAGCGACACAACAGCAGCAAGGGTTAGACTGATCCTTTCTTGGAAATTCAATCTAAACTAAGAAGCACATAACTTTAGCCAGAGACTAAATTAACATCGACATCTGATTATAAAAATGTTCTTTAGTGTTTTTGAGTTCAAATGCAGAAACTGGACACACAAACACCCCCAAACCAGACACCAAATCACACACTCATGCACGCACACAAACACAGTAATTTGTGAAAACAGAACCTCCATTTTCTGGTGGTCATACAGGTCCTGCTGCATGGGATTCACGAGTCCACAAGAGTTCAAGTTTAATCACACACACAAACAAGCACACACACACACACACACACACACACACACACACACACACACACACACACACACACACACACACACACACACACACACACACACACACACACAATCAAACACTATAATACTTTTGCGAAATGTCTTTCCGCTGAATAGTAGGTTCTTCAGCATGCAGTGGCCTGTAAGGGCCAGCTCTGTTCCAGCTCTGACATCACCTTTGATTCCAAAGAGTTCAGACTGACATTCTAAACTGAGAGACACAACAGGAGACAGATATCATTATATTGCTGTTGATGTGCAAGTTAGCCTCGCCAACAGACTACAGAATAAGTTAGTCTTATACCTGTGTAATAAACCTGTAGCTACTCTGGTATCAACAACATGTTGTTACATAGTAATTTAGTAATTGCTTTCCATTGTAGAGGTGTTCAGTAGTTGTTGTTGTTGCAAAGTGGAGTATGGAACTGTCAGGACCAGTCCATAAAAACATGTCAGCAAACCATTGGACACAACCTTAATTGTTGCAACAATACACAATTATGTTTTGCTATGGCCATTCTATATGAAACTTCTTTGACACGGACATACAATTGGACAGCAATGACAGATTTTGGAGCATGAAACATATTCTTACTCCAGGCTAATGTTCAAAGAGAAGAATAGTTAGCAAACAATTACCCCTGGCACAAGATTGATGGCATGACCGTGACCTGTCAACAACATGTTTTTTCTTCACATTTGTTACATCAAATCAATCATTATCTTCATCATCATCATCATCATCATCAACAACAACAACTCTTTCTCTATCGTCATCACCATAATCATCATTCATCTGTGCCACCTACATAAACATCCAAGCTCACCAGCATCTTAACAGACCCCATAAACTAGCTATAGATCCAGAGCCTTGCTGCAGAACCACTGCACCACATCCAACATAAACAGTTAGCCTAGCTAATTGAAAGTCTACACACGCCTTGCACAGCCTTCACATTTATCTGCCTTCAAATTAAATCTCAAAGGGGAATTGATTGGATTTTTCACCTACCGATCTACACAATCGACTCCACATTTTAAAAGTAAAAACAATGTCTATAACATTTTCCCACCCCCAAAAATGACATGTATTATTACATGTGTTCACACCCCAGAGACAATGCTAGGTGGAAGCACCTTCAGCAGCCATTACAGCTGTGAATCATTTTGAATATGATTCCAACAACTTTGCCCAACTGTTAGGGAAACATTTATCCATTGTTTGTTTTTTTAATTGCTCAAGCTCAGTAAATTTGCTCGGGAGTCATTAAGCTAAGTTCCCATCCAATTGGTTACATATTTTCATTTGAATATTCTAAAATCCGCACAAAAACAACATGCACATTTTCTCACCAGAGATGTGTTTTCATCAAATGGAGATATTGTGGATGAAAGGCTGTGCATGATGAGGTAGTGCACATAAAACAAGCTTTTACAGTAAATTCCCATACACCGAATAAAAATGAGAAGTTAAATGGGTTTCCTTCTCATTTTCAACTCTACTGATGGTTTTGTCACAAAAAAACTGTTACATTATATAGCGAATGTGCCCACTCTAGTCTTGGCACGTTCACTCTAGCCAGATATATATGCAGGTATAGCCTACATGATGATATTATTATGGACAAAAGAGGTAGATTCCTTTTTATTTGTCAAATGGCAGCCAAGCATCGATCATCATGTCACCAGAATAAGACCCTTGACATTTTATTGGAAAGAAGCATCAAACTCATACCATGCACTTTCACCACCCTGTGAAGTTCATCATACCCTTTTTCATCTGTAGCCCAAAGCGTATAGCCTAAGTCAAATAATGTGGTGGCAGCATCATTTTATGGGTATGCTTGTCATCAGCAGGGACTGGGGAGTTTGTCACGATGAAAATAAATACGAAAGGAGCAAAGCCCAGATAAAAACCCTGCCATAGTCTTCTAAATACCTAACCCTGCCATAGTCTAAATACCTAACCCTGCCATAGTCTTCTAAATACCTAACCCTGCCATAGTCTAAATACCTAACCCTGCCATAGTCTTCTAAATACCTAACCCTGCCATAGTCTAAATACCTAACCCTGCCATAGTCTTCTAAATACCTAACCCTGCCATAGTCTTCTAAATACCTAACCCTGCCATAGTCTTCTAAATACCTAACCCTGCCATAGTCTAAATACCTAACCCTGCCATAGTCTTCTAAATACCTAACCCTGCCATAGTCTTCTAAATACCTAACCCTGCCATAGTCTTCTAAATACCTAACCCTGCCATAGTCTTCTAAATACCTAACCCTGCCATAGTCTTCTAAATACCTAACCCTGCCATAGTCTAAATACCTAACCCTGCCATAGTCTTCTAAATACCTAACCCTGCCATAGTCTAAATACCTAACCCTGCCATAGTCTTCTAAATACCTAACCCTGCCATAGTCTTCTAAATACCTAACCCTGCCATAGTCTTCTAAATACCTAACCCTGCCATAGTCTTCTAAATACCTAACCCTGCCATAGTCTTCTAAATACCTAACCCTGCCATAGTCTTCTAAATACCTAACCCTGCCATAGTCTTCTAAATACCTAACCCTGCCATAGTCTAAATACCTAACCCTGCCATAGTCTTCTAAATACCTAACCCTGCCATAGTCTAAATACCTAACCCTGCCATAGTCTTCTAAATACCTAACCCTGCCATAGTCTTCTAAATACCTACACCTAGTTGTATTTTTCAGAGGGACAATTACACACATTTTAATGCCAAACACACACCCGAATGGCCTTCCAATAGGTGTTGAGTGTTCCTGAATGGTCCAGTCTCAGTCCTGACTTAAATCTGCTCGACAATCAGAGACAAGGTTTGAATATTGCTGTCCATCAGTGACTCCCAAACAAATTTACTGAGCATGAGCAATTTTGACAATGTTTTTAGCAATGTTTCCTTAGCAGTTGTGCAAAGTTGTTAGAATCTTTTTGAAATGTTTCACAACTGTAATGGCTGCCACAGGTGCTTCCACCAAGTATTAACTCTGGGGTTTGAAGACATAAACAATCAAGACTTTTTTTTCTCATGCATTTGGAAAATGTTCTATAGTTTTTCATTCAATTTAGAAATGTGGAGTATTTGATGTACATCAGTAGGCAAATGTGAAGACTGTGCAAGGGGTGTGTAGACTTTCACTAGGCTCTGTACGTGTGGACTGGGGAGTTTGTTTGTTGTGGCCAGTATCAGTGCAGTGAATCCTATGGCAGACACCCCCAATCTCTGAAGGTGTGTCTCAGCTATGAGAACCAGCAGCCAGCCAGCCAGCAATCGTCCATTTACAGCTGACCTTTCCCAACAAGTCAGACAAAAGGTTAGCTTTTTCTATAACTCTAAAGGCCAGGTGTGAGCCAATCATTCCGCCATTGTGTCGAAGCTACAACATTACACACCCCAAAATAGTATTTGTCAGTTTCAAAACACTTCATCAAAGTCTACCAGATGAAACAAAATCACAATAAACGTTTTGAGATGTTCTCTATGCGAGGAGAATGTTATTTTTTCCATGCTCCAGGTTTCCAGCAGTGCAGTTTCCTGCAATTCAGCCTAGGTACCGCACTCTCTGAGGAATACTAAAACATTCTAACAGAAGTTTGCACAGTCACATCATCTCTCACTTTATTATTCTCTTAGTATTTGACAAGTCATGGTGTAGGCCTACATAAAGTGAGTCGGTGACACATGAGGATATCTGTGAACAGTCACATTGGAAATATTTGGTTTCTTTAAAAAAAAAAAGAAGCTTTTAAAACAAATAATTTCAGAAAAAAAGGATTTCAGAAGCAACTTTAGGGGATACGTCCAGTTTCAGATTATTATGACTCCCCCCAATGTATGCCCAACGTCTGTCAATCACGTGTAAAACACTGGCAGGTCCTAAAACGTCCGTATTTTTGACGACTCCGAGGGACACCACAAAACAACCACACAATGTAATTAACCTTTATGGTCCTGTGTGGCTCAGTTGGAAGAGCATGGCGCTTGAAACACCAGGGCACCATGGTTGTTGGTTTGATTCCCACGGTGGACCAGTATGAAAATGTATATAATCACTATTGTAAGTCACTCTGGATAAGAGCGTCTGCTAAATTACTTAAATGTAAAAGTTGAATGAATAGTTCATTAACTGTAATGAAATATCTGGGTTTCACACAATCCTTTTGTATGGCTACAAGACGTGTGTGCTACTATTGAAAAAATAGTTACTGGAACTGTTTGAGTGTAACTAAAATGTAACTTGAAATTCTGTTTGGAGATGAATGGCCATACGTGGTAGAGATGCAGGGTAGATAGAAACATTTCAGACCATGTATAATGATACCATATAGCACATATAGTATGTGTAATACTTCTTGGGAAACTGTCTGTTTATTGGAATCAGTGACGAGCAGTCCATGCCAAGGCAGAAGGGTCTGACTCTGTACAGCAGGACTTCTTCTATAGAATATATTCCAATGAACATGTTAAAAGGAGAGAACATCCCGAAAAAGAACTGTATGACCTCAAGAAAGGTGGTAGCAGAATCTAACACCATCAAAAAAAGTGAGACATTCAGTATGACAGCAAATGCACATGCCTTCAAGGGAATGATAGTGATATAAGGTTGAGATAATATATGAAATAACTTAAGACAGTCAACTTGGTGCTCTCACCCCCTGTAGGCTACCGTGGCTGACTTGAAATACATTTGTTTTGCTTTAATACATTTAATTAATGAATAATGCTATTATATTCAATGCAGAGCTTACAAGTTAAGAAGATGTTAGTAAAATGTGCCTTGTGGACTTTTCTCCGCTTGCCTGCCTGCTCTATACATTTCTTGATCTGAAGTTACAGATGATTGTTTGGTTTTCCCAAAAATAATAAGGCCTTGTATTGTTAGTATTGACTGTGATGGGCTTTGAGAATTCGGTCAAACATCATTACAAATACAAATACTGAGGAGTAAAATAGAAAAACAAATCAAATCAAATGTTATTCGTCACATGCGCCAAATACAACAGGTGTAGACTTTACCGTGAAATCCTTACTTACAAGCTCTCTCCCAACAATAAAACGTTTTAAAGTTTTAATCCTTTTTTAATGTGCTAAATAAAAAATAAAAATATGAACACAATAAAATAACAATAACGAGGCTTTATACCGTACAAGGAGTAGTGGTACCGAGTCAATGTGAAGGGATGTGAGGTAGTTCAGGTAATTAAGGTAATATGTCCAGTACATGTACTGTAGGTAGGGGTAAAAGTGACTAGGCAATCCGGATAGACAACAGAGTAGCAGCGGCGTACAGTGCATTCGGAAAGTGCATTTCCACATTTTGTCACGTTACAGCCTTATTCTAAAAATGATTAAATAATTTTCCCCCTCATCAATCTACACACAATAGCCCATAATGACAAAGTGAAAACAGGTTTTTACAATTCTTTGCAAATTTATGAAAATAATAAACAGAAATACCTTATATACATAAGCATTCAGACCCTTTGCTATGAGACTCGAAATTGAGCTCAGGTGCTTCCTGATTCCATTGATCAACCTTGAGATGTTTCTACAACTTGATTGGAGTCCACCTGTGGTAAATTCAATTGATTGGACAGGATTTGTAAAGGCACACCTGTCTATCTAAGGTCCCACAGTTGACAGTGCATGTCAGAGCAAAAACAAAGAATGAGGTCGAAGGAATTGTCCGTAGAGCTCCGAGATAGGATTGTGTCGAGGCACAGATCTGGGGAAGGGTACCAAAAAATGTCTGCAGCATTGAAGGTCCCCGAGAAAACACAGTGGCCACCGTCATTCTTAAATGGAAGAAGTTTGGAACCACCAAGACTCTTCCTAGAGCTGGTCGCACGGCCAAACTGAGCAATCGGGGGAGAAGGCTTTGGTCAGGGAGGTGACAAAGAACCCAGTGGTCACTTTGACAGAGCTCCAGAGTTCCTCAGTGGAGATGGGAGAAACTTCCAGAAGGACAACCATCTCTGGAGCACTCCACCAGTCAGGCGTTTATGGTAGAGTGGCCAGATGGAAGCCACTCCTCAGTAGAAGGCACATGACAGCCCGCTTGGAGTTTGCCAAAAGGCACCTAAACTACTCTCAGACCATGAGAAACGAGATTCTCTGGTCTGATGAAACCAAGATTGAACTCTTTGGCCTGAATGCCAAACGTCACATCTTGAGGAAACCTGGCACCATACCTACGGTGAAGCATTGTGGTGGCAGCCTGGACTTGAACTCGATCGAAAATCTCTGGAGAGACCTGCAGCTTTGCAGCAACGCTCCCCATCCAATCTGACAGAGCTTGATCAGGATCTGCAGAGAAGAATGGAGAAACTCCCCAAATACAGGTGTGCCAAGCTTGTAGCGTCATAGCCAAGAAGACTAGAGGCTGTTATCGCTGCCAAAGTTGCTTCAACAAAGTACTGACTAAAGGGTCTGAATACTTATGTGAAAATGATAATTCCGTTTTTTCTTTTTAATAAATTTACTCAATGTTATGCAACGTAACAAAATGTGGAATAAATCACGGGGTCTGATTACTGTGTGTGTGTGTGGTGGCTTTGTGTGTGTGCGTGTGTGCGTGTGTCCGTGTGTGTGTGTGCGTGTGTGTGTGTGTGTGTGTGTGTGTGTGTGTGTGTGTGTGTGTGTGTGTGTGTGTGTGTGTGTGTGTGTGTCAGTGTAGAATGTTTGAGTGTGTGCATAGAGATAGTGAAAAAAAGGGGGTCAGTGTAAATAGTCCTGCTAGCCATCTGATTAACTGTTCAGCAGAGGTAGAAGCTGTTCAGGAGCCTTTTACTCCCAGACTTGGTGCTCCAGTACTGCTTGCCGTGCGGTAGTAGAGAAAACAGTCTATGACTTGGGTGGCTGGAGTCTTTGAACATTTCACGGGAATGACACCATCTGATATAGAGGTTGTGGATGGCAGGGAGCTCAACCCCAGTGATACTGGGCCGTACGCACTACACTCTGCAGCGCCTTGTGGTCGGATCCCGAGCAGTTGCCATACCAAGCGGTGATGCAGCCAGTCCAGATGCTCTCAATGGTGTAGCTGTAGAACTTTTTGAGGACCTGAGGGCCCATGCCAAATCTTTTCAGATCCCCAAGAGGGAAGAGGCGTGTTCGTGCCCTCTTCACAACTGTATTGGTGTGTTTGGATCATGATAGGTCCTTTGTGATGTGGACACCGAGGAACTTGAAGCTCTCGACCTGCTTCACTAAAGCCCCGTTGATGTGGATGGGGGCATGCTCGGTCCTACGTTTCCTGTAGTCCACGATCAATGGAGTGTGTTGAAATGAACAATTTTAGTGCATTGTTTGTTTATACGTAGTTCCAAACATCTATAGCGCATCCACAGTTTGTCATGCAGACCTGAGAAATCATTCAACCTCTGTGAGAAAATAATATATCTTTAAGGAGCTATTCAACAAAGAGAAGGGACACAAGTCCAATGACATATTTTCCAATGTGACCTAAGCGAAGACAAATGATTTTTAGAGCAAATACAAATGCTATGTTGTATTCAAACCGTAGTTCTTCCCAGTGATTATATTTGAAAAAACCGTTAATGAACCTCCCTTTCACTGTTAAACTAGGCTACTGCATACGAGAGCTTTAATCTAGGGGTTAGACACTACAGACTGAGGGCAGTCGGCACATAAATTATTTTAATGCAGGATGTTTCAGAGGGATTTAACAGTCTGATGGCCTTGAGATTGATAAATAGCTTCTGTCTCTTGGTCTCAGCTATGATGGACCTGTACTGACCTTGCCTTCTGGATGTTAGCGGGGTGAACAGGCAGTGGCTCGGGTGGTTGTTGTCCTTGATGATCTTTTAAACCTTCCTGTTACATCGTGTGATGTAGGTGTCCTGGAAGGCAGGTAGTTTGCCCCAGTGATGCGTTGTGCAGACTGCACCACCCTCTGGAGAGCCCTGAGGTTGTGGGTGGTACATTTGCCGTACCAGGCGGTGATGCAGCCCAACAGGATGCTCTCAATTGTGGATCTGTAAAACTTTGTGAGTGTTTTCGGTGACAAGACAAATTTCTTCACCCTCCTGAGGATGAAGAGGCACTGTTGTCCCATCAATGTGGATAAAGGGGCCCTCTGCTGTTTCCTGAAGTCCACGGTCATCTCCTTTGTTTTGTTGACGTTGAGTGAGATGTGTCGTTTGCAAACTTGTTGATAGAGTTGGAGTTGTGCATAGCCATGCAGTCATGGGTGAACAGGGATTACAGGAGGGGGCTGAGCACACACCCTTGTGGGGCCCCAGTGTTGAGGATCAGTGAAGTGGAGATGTTGTTTCCTACCTTCATCACCTGGGAGCGGCCTGTCAGGCAGTCCAGGACCCAATTACACAGGGCCTCAAGCTTAATGATGAGCTTGGAGGGTTACTATGGTGTTGAATGCTGAGCTATAGTCAATGAACAGCATTCTTACATAGGTATTCCTCTTGTGATGGCGATTGCATCGTCAGTGGACCTATTGGGGCGGTAAGCAAATTTAAGTGGGTCTAGGATGTCAGTTAAGGTGGAGGTGATATGATCCTTGATTAGTCTCTCAAAGCACATTATGATGACAGAAGTGAGTGCAGCAGGGCGATAGTCATTTAGTTCCATTACCTTTGCATTCTTTGGTACAGGAACAATGGTGGACATCTTGAAGCATGTTGGGACAGCAGACTGAGATAGGGAGAGATTGAATATGTCCGTATACACACCAGCCAGCTGGTCCGCGCATGCTCTGAGGATGTGGCTAGGGATGCCGTCTTGGCCAGCAGCCTTGCGAGGGTTAACACGTTTAAATGTCTTACTCACGTTGTCCACGGAGAAGGAGAGTCCCCAGTCCTTGGTAGCGGGCCGCGTCGGTGGCACTGTATTATCCTCAAAGCAGGCAAATAAGGTGTTTAGTTTGTCTGGAAGTCAGTGATTGTCCGTGATGCAAACTCTGTCTGTAGACCCTGCCACATACGTCTCGTGTCTGAGTAGTTGAATTGCGACTTTGTCTCTATACTGACATTTTGCTTTATTTGATTGCATTGCGGAGGTAATGACTACTCTGTTTGAGAGTATTGTGGTCTATCGAACGTCAGGTCTAATGATCTTCTGTGAGGTGGATAATCATTGATTTTCATACAATTTGGTATTTTTACAAGAAGAATAAGAGGAAAAACATAAATGATAGGGCTGCATTTTGCTGAGGAGGCGAGGGATGACTTCGTATATTGACATGAAGATTCTGAATGTTGATTGTGGCTGATGCAGCAATCTGAAAGGCCAAGCTTTTCATGAGTACAATGACTACACTTCTACTTTCCCTTTAATGCTTCTGCACGTGTACATAAAGGGCAGAAGTAAATACATGGGAGAAATGTGTGTGTGATAGGCAAATAGGAAAGTCGTTTGAGTCAAGTTCCCTGAACCCTTCGCTGAAGATATTGCATTAGAAATCAAATGTATCTTAGCCCAATACTTGTCTACTTGTGTACTATGACAGATTTCTCTGTTCTCAGCAGGAGAATGTGATTTGGAATGCAAACCCTTTACATTGCTTCATTGGGATAGGGGGCAGCATTGGGAAGTTTGGATGAAAAGCGTGCCCAGAGTCAATTGACTGTTACTCAGGCCCAGAAGCTAGGATATGCTTATAATATTTGGATAGGAAACACTCTAAAGTTTCCAAAACTGTTAAAATAATGTCTGTGAGTATAACATAATTCAGATGGCAGGCAAAAACCTGAGAAAAATCCAACCAGGAAGTGGGAAATCTGAGGTTTGAAGTTTTTTTAAAAGTGATTGCCTATCCAATATCCTGTGTCTATGGGGTCAGATTGCACTTCCTACGGCTTCCAGTAGATGTCAACAGTCTTTAGAAGTTGTTTCAGGCTTGTATTGTGAAAGGGGAGCGAATAAGAGCAGTTTCAACAAGTGGTCAGGCTGAAAGGCTTTAGTTTAGAACCTCGCATTGCCGTGAGCGCGAGGTTCATTCCCTTTCCTTTGAAAACAGTATTGTCTGGTTGAAACATTATTGAATATTTATGATAAAAACAACCTAAGGATTGTTTAGAAACATTGTTTGACATGTTTCTACGAAATTTAATGGATCTTTTTTGACTGTTCGTCTGGACTTTGTTCCCGCACTTTTTGCATTTGGATTACTGGACTAAAAACGTGAACAAAAAGGAGGTATTTGGACATAAAGATGAACTTTATCGAACAAAACAAACATTTATTGTCTAACATGGAGACCTGGGAGTGCCATCAGATGAAGATCCTCAAAGGTAAGTGATTCATTTGAATGCTATTTCTGACTTTTGTGACACCTCTCCTTGGTTGGAAAATGGCTATATGGTTTTCTGTGGCTAGGCGCTGACCTAACATAATCGCATGGTGTGTTTTGTGGCTGTGGCTGGATTAACAAGAAGTTTATCTTTAAAATGGTGTTTAATACTTGTATGTTTGAGGAATTTAATTATGAGATTTCTGTTGTTTGAATTTGGCGCCCTGCAATTTCACTGGCTGTTGGCGAGGTGGAACGCTCACGTCCCGAACAATCCCAGAGAGGTTAAACTCTTTAATATACAACTTAAAATATTTAAAGATATATTCACATCTCACTAATGCTACATTGTTACAAACAATGCAATTTCCTCTGTTCAGATATTTTCTGAAGATAAACGAAAATGTAGATATGAGCATTATCTAATCAGATTTGTGTCTGTGGCCACAACTGATAGTTAAAACAGCACTTTTTATTTACTTATCTCCAAATATGAGCCTGCAGCTCTGCATCAACTTTTCCTCCAGAGTCATATGTGCACTGCATACATCATGTACTTTAGGCCTTGGTCTTCCATCTGCAATGTATTATGCATGAAAGCATTATGTATAAGTCTCAAGCACACCGACTGTGTCAAACTGTATGTGTTCCGGTGGAAGTCCATTCATTTCAACGGGAGGGATTCTGCACCACTGCGACTCCTCTGCTGGATTAGGTTGCCGTGCATGCAGTGTGTCTCATGCGTTGGATTTCTCCAACTTCTGCATTGCTTTTCCATGCAGTATCAGAACGAAGGTGCTAACGTGTAGCGTGATTCTTTTGTTGTGATATGGTGGATGGCTTGCCCCTTTTCAGGTGTTCCAATTTTTCTTTCTATAAAAAAGGTAATTTGTCAGCGAGACGCATTAATTAATTCAGGCCAGAGGAGTGTACCCCTAATCACAATTGCTATTTTGTAACAGATGTGACTTTCCATTCATCAAAAGGCTGGTGCACAGTGCACTGTTCGAATACTGGAGTTATTTTGGAGTGGATGAACATGCACATGTAGATTACTTTTTGAAGTGATTTGTTTGACAATCAATCATCAATGTAAGGTCATTTCATATATTTTTTTGCAAACTTTTAACTTAAATCCAATGATGTGGTGACATGTGTTGTTGATTTCATGCTAAATTCTCATTAGTTAACAACTTAACCAAAACTAGACATTGACCTGATGCACGATGACATAAATCCCAATGGATATACTATAGTAGTTTATAGCTTATAAAATGCCTTGTTTGCTCTCATATGGTTTATTAGACTAGCCTAGAGATAGTTGCAGAAGTGATAATGATGTAGCCTAAATCGATACAACACATTCCCTGCTTCTTGACCGTGCATTGAGCAATGATATTCCTCGATCAGACTGACAAAACAATTGCATCAACGCTGCTTAATAAATTATGCAGTTAAACCTTTCCATTATGTAATTCCAAATTGTTATGTGTGCAACAAAAGTTGAACATTCACCTTTTGCTACTATTTCTATCACGTCCACGCATACAAGTTGATGCATATGCATCACACAGAACACAGAACGCACTGCAACTCCCTCTGCCACGCAATTCTGCAAGGCAAACGCAATGGTCCATTGGAAATGAATGTTCTTCTGGTGTGCCCAAAACGTTTCACTGTCGGTCTGATCTAGGCGTAGCCTAGGCCTACTGTTCATGTCACGGATCCCTCCGGAACTGTCAATTACGCACACATTGTCCCTATTCCCAGTTGATTATTAATTGTATAAGTGTGCCCTTTGTTCACAATTGTCCTGTTGATTATTGTTCCCATGTCCGTTGGACATGTGAGTGAGTACCTATGTGTTGGTGCCGCTGTTATGCTACGTGCTTTTCGGGTGTCGTTCAACGAGGTTACCCTCGCTCTTTCGTTTGGGTACAGCCCAGGATACGTGTTTGTTTTGGGTGTATTAAAAAACCCTATTGTGTATTCCGGCCCGTCTCCAAATCCTTTATACCAGCGTGACAGTACAACATTTTTACCGGAAATGTAATATCTACCTTTGACTACATTTCACATTCATGTCAATATTTTGTCAAAATTCTGATTTTGAAAATAAATCAAAGTTCTCCACAAAGACACGCAACCATAATCGTATCATATAGAATAAAAATAACAACGTGAGTCTTTTTGAAATTACTTACCTTACAAGTGTTCAGTCATCCCTTTAGTTTTGTTCACTTTCCATCAAAATAATACTGTCCCACTGCCTCCTTCCACAAAATTGCCAATAAAAAAATTGAAAAAACTTTGTAAATGTTCTTGTGATAATATAGCCGATGGACAGAAATTGCACTAGTCAGTGGCGGGGATCCTCAGTGGAGCGCTTTGGTGATGCGCCTACAAACTACCGCGGCGAGTAAATCGACCACAGCAGAATCATTGCGTTCCATAATTTACAATAGTGACATGTGCTGACTTCATTACGGAATTCAACACATCGCATCTCGATTGGACTAACAGGAAATCGCGCAGGCTCCTATTTGGATGCCTTTGAAATCCATATATATAACTAGATAAAATATGGCGTCATTAGGTTTATTCTCTATATAATCCCAAAAAGTGAATCAGGTTGCAATCGAAGATTTTTTCATTAATTAATCTCTGAATGAGTTGAGTAGCCTATCCAAGCAGCTCCAAGCTATGCCACATACTTGAATGAACACTGAAGTCTGTTCATTTAAGCGCGGGTTGAGCACCACCAATCTCACTCAGAGCAGGCTATATGAAGTACCATACAGCAGGTGCTCACATATGATATAGGATATTGCAAGGAGGCCATAGAAACAAACAAGAGGCACATGACATTTCTCTCAATGCTGCATGGAGCTCACTTGACCCATTTCTTACACTTTCTTAACCATCATATCGACCAAGTTCTACTTTAGATGTTGCACTAAACTCAAGGAAGCAGAGTCAGAAAGCATAACCATCATTGCATCAAGTAAACAAAAACACATTTATTCAAACTTCCCAGAGGAGGTATCATGGTCCGAGAAGTCAACTATGAATTATTAAGTCATTAAAACTTGAAATTCAGTTACCAAACTGGTCTATGTTTCACAAGTTTGGACAGCACTGTACAGTACAGCCCAGTACAGCACAGTACATAAGTACACTGCACAGTACAGCCCAGTACAGCACAGTACATAAGTACACTGCACAGTACAGCCCAGTACAGCACAGTCATGAAAAGTAGGGTAACCTATAGTTCAGAACATTACAGTACAGAAGAGCACAGTAGAGTACAATACAGTACAGCAAAGAGAAGTAGAGTAAAGTACAGTACAGTCCTGTTTTGTACAGTTGAGTAGAATAGAGTGGAGTAGAGTTCAGTACAGTACACAATGGAGCACACTAGAGTTTAGTACACTATAATGTTCTGAACTATACCTAACTTTATTGTACTCTACTGTATTGACCTCTACTGTACTGAACTATACCTAACTTTATTGTACTCTACTGTATTGACCTCTACTGTACTGAACTATACCTAACTTTATTGTACTCTACTGTATTGACCTCTACTGTACTGAACTATACCTAACTTTATTGTACTCTACTGTATTGACCTCTACTGTACTGAACTATACCTAACTTTATTGTACTCTACTGTACTGTATTGACCTCTACTGTACTGAACTATACTTAACTTTATTGTACTCTACTGTATTGACCTCTACTGTACTGAACTATACCTAACTTTATTGTACTCTACTGTACTGTATTGACCTCTACTGTACTGAACTATACTGTACTATGTTCTACTGTACTGTATTGACCTTTACTGTACTGAACTATACTGTACTATGCTCTACTGTACTGTATTGACCTCTACTGTACTGAACTATACTGTACTATGCTCTACTGTACTGTACTGTATTGACCTCTACTGTACTGAACTATACTGTACTATGCTGTACTTTACTGTACTCTACTGAGCTTTACTGTGCTTTACTTTGATTGTCCAAACATGTGAAACATAGACAGACGTCTATGATTTTCTTTTTCAGATTTTGTCCAGTCCGGACCAACCAAAGTTGGTCTTGTTTGGTGTCGGAGCTCATTAAAACAGAAGAATTCCCAAATATGCAAAGGAGGATATTTTATATTTCTACCTTTGTGTAAGTATTTAAGATACATCACCATCAAGAGAATGACATTCATATAATTTACATTACATTTACATTTAAGTCATTTAGCAGAGCGACTTACAAATTGGTGCATTCACCTTATGACATCCAGTGGAGCAGCCACTTTACAATAGTGCATCTAAATCTTTTAAGGGGGGGTGAGAAGGATTACTTTATCCTATCCTAGGTATTCCTTAAAGAGGTGGGGTTTCAGGTGTCTCCGGAAGGTGGTGATTGACTCCGCTGTCCTGGCGTCGTGAAGGAGTTTGTTCCACCATTGGGGGGCCAGAGCAGCGAACAGTTTTGACTGGGCTGAGCGGGAACTGTACTTCCTCAGTGGTAGGGAGGCGAGCAGGCCAGAGGTGGATGAACGCAGTGCCCTTGTTTGGGTGTAGGGCCTGATCAGAGCCTGGAGGTACTGAGGTGCCGTTCCCCTCACAGCTCCGTAGGCAAGCACCATGGTCTTGTAGCGGATGCGAGCTTCAACTGGAAGCCAGTGGAGAGCGGAGGAGCGGGGTGACGTGAGAGAACTTGGGAAGGTTGAACACCAGACGGGCTGCGGCGTTCTGGATGAGTTGTAGGGTTTAATGGCACAGGCAGGAGCCCAGCCAACAGCGAGTTGCAGTAATCCAGACGGGAGATGACAAGTGCCTGGATTAGGACCTGCGCCGCTTCCTGTGTGAGGCAGGGTCGTACTCTGCGGATGTTGTAGAGCATGAACCTACAGGAACGGGCCACCGCCTTGATGTTAGTTGAGAACGACAGGGTGTTGTCCAGGATCACGCCAAGGTTCTTAGCGCTCTGGGAGGAGGACACAGTGGAGTTGTCAACCGTGATGGCGAGATCATGGAACGGGCAGTCCTTCCCCGGGAGGAAGAGCAGCTCCGTCTTGCCGAGGTTCAGCTTGAGGTGGTGATCCGTCATCCACACTGATATGTCTGCCAGACATGCAGAGATGCGATTCGCCACCTGGTCATCAGAAGGGGGAAAGGAGAAGATTAATCGTGTGTCGTCTGCATAGCAATGATAGGAGAGACCATGTGAGGTTATGACAGAGCCAAGTGACTTGGTGTATAGCGAGAATAGGAGAGGGCCTAGAACAGAGCCCTGGGGACACCAGTGGTGAGAGCACGTGGTGAGGAGACGGATTCTCGCCACGCCACCTGGTAGGAGCGACCTGTCAGGTAGGACGCAATCCAAGCGTGGGCCGCGCCGGAGATGCCCAACTCGGAGAGGGTGGAGAGGAGGATCTGATGGTTCACAGTATCGAAGGCAGCTGATAGGTCTAGAAGGATGAGAGCAGAGGAGAGAGAGTTAGCTTTAGCAGTGCGGAGCGCCTCCGTGATACAGAGAAGAGCAGTCTCAGTTGAATGACTAGTCTTGAAACCTGACTGATTTGGATCAAGAAGGTCATTCTGAGAGAGATAGCGGGAGAGCTGGCCAAGGACGGCACGTTCAAGGGTTTTGGAGAGAAAAGAAAGAAGGGATACTGGTCTGTAGTTGTTGACATCGGAGGGATCGAGTGTAGGTTTTTTCAGAAGGGGTGCAACTCTCGCTCTCTTGAAGACGGAAGGGACGTAGCCAGCGGTCAGGGATGAGTTGATGAGCGAGGTGAGGTAAGGGAGAAGGTCTCCGGAAATGGTCTGGAGAAGAGAGGAGGGGATAGGGTCAAGCGGGCAGGTTGTTGGGCGGCCGGCCGTCACAAGACGCGAGATTTCATCTGGAGAGAGAGGGGAGAAAGAGGTCAGAGCACAGGGTAGGGCAGTGTGAGCAGAACCAGCGGTGTCGTTTGACATAGCAAACGAGGATCGGATGTCGTCGACCTTCTTTTCAAAATGGTTGACGAAGTCATCTGCAGAGAGGGAGGAGGGGGGGAGGGGGAGGGGGATTCAGGAGGGAGGAGAAGGTGGCAAAGAGCTTCCTAGGGTTAGAGGCAGATGCTTGGAATTTAGAGTGGTAGAAAGTGGCTTTAGCAGCAGCGACAGAAGAGGAAAATGTAGAGAGGAGGGAGTGAAAGGATGCCAGGTCCGCAGGGAGGCGAGTTTTCCTCCATTTCCGCTCGGCTGCCCGGAGCCCTGTTATATCCATAATTATGCATTTCTGTGCAGTACAGATCAGGGACCCATGATTCAATTCCGTTACCGCAATTCTGTCACCACTTCACTTACTGAAGTTCAATAACTAAAATCAATGTTTTCAAAATCGAGGTGTCATGTCAGAGCTGACACCCAGACATCTTAATTTAGAGCAGATATTAAACAGAGTTTTGGGAAAACATGGTCACATCAAAAACGGAGGGAGATTTTTCCAAAATTCTGTTACCAAAGTTTGCATCTGCACAGCTTTTCCAGTAAATGTGTTTTTGCAAAATGTTCATTGTAAAATTGTTAAAAGTAGTCCTTGTGCATAGAGTTGTATGTTTTATTAAACTTTAAAATCAATGGTTTTTGTTTGGCATACATTTTAAGTGAAAAATCTGAGTCAGTGCAATTCCGTTATTGTGGATTTGCCCTCTAAAAACATCATGCATGCAGAAAAAACAATCTATTTGAATGCTTAGCAGATAAAGCTTAGATGAAAGAGAGCTTTCCTTAATCACCTTTTGTGATGTGACTGAGTCATTTTCACAATGCTGTATCACTCAGACTCCACCCTCCTTATAGCGTAGGCCTTATAAGGTGGAAATGAAGAGTGATGTCGCCATGTTCCCCCTTATTTGTCTGCTTGTGAACCAAGCCTGTGATATCAGTGTGGAATCTTCACATACATCTCCAATGATCACTAGGATTATGTTTGTAGCACCAGTGCACCAGAGATGCTGCCTGTCCTCCTCAGTGGATGGATGTGACTATCGCGAAAACTACTTTGGCACATTAAACAGCACTCGATTTCGCGTGTAAAATTTCTGCCCTTCTAGAGCATCCCCAGTGAACTGTAAGTGCTGTTATTGTGAAGTGGAAACGTAAAAATCAGCTGTCCTCCGTTGCAACACTCACTACCAAGTTCCAAACTGCCTTGGGAGTGTCATGAAATGGGTTTCCATGGCCGAGCAGCCGCACACAAGCCTAAGATCATGTGCAATGCCAAGCGTCGGCTGGAGTGGTTTAAGGCTCACCGCCATTGGACTCTGGAGCAGTGGAAACATGTTATCTGGATTGATGAATCACGCTTTACCATCTGTCAGTCTGACGGACAAATCTGGGTTTGTCAGATGCCAGGAGAACACTACCTGCCCCAATACATAGCGCTAACTGTACAGTTTGGTGGAGGAGAAATAATGGTCTGGGGCTGTTTTTATTGGTTCAGGCTAGGCCCCTTAGTTACAGTGAAGGGAAATATTAACGCTACAGCATTCTAGACATTTGTGATTCCAACTTTGTGGCAACAGTTTGGGGAAGGTACTTTCCTGTTTCAGCATGACAATGCTCCCGTGCACAAAGCAAGGTCCATACAGAAATGGTTTGTTTAGATCGGTGAGGAAGAACTTGACTGGCCTGCACAGAGCCCTGACCTCAAACCTCATCGAATGCCGACTGAGCTAGGCCTAATCGCCCAACAGTGCGGACCCCTCTAATGCTCTTGTGGCCAACTGGAAGCAAGTCCCAGCAACAATGTTCCAACATCTAGTGGATAACCTTCCCAGAAGAGTGGAAGCTGTTGTTGTGCCTTGCTCCAGTTGTAGTCAGTCACTATAGGTTACAACAGATACCAATCTATGTCAGTAGGCTAAATGGAGCTTTCAATAGAGGAATTGCAATGTCTTGTTGCAGCCAAGGACCCATCACTTACATTAATATTAGAGCCAATGAAAGAGGGATATATTAGGAAAAGTAGCTGTAGTTGTCTTTGACAATAAAGAAACCGAGTAGACGGCTTGTTAAAATGACCAGATTGTCAGCTAATTCTAGCCATCCCTTCTGGTTAGTTCTAGTCGGGCAGCCTAGTCTCCCATTTCAGAGGACCCACACTTTTGTTGGTGTCTTAATAGTCAAGGTCACACCAAATACTTATCACCACATCAGTGGCCTTGATTCCCGGGACTTCAGTTTAATTTTGTCTATGACCCCAACACGCTGTGTGGTCAGAAAGATGCTTTCCCTATCCTGATGATTACTTCCACAGTATTCCCTCCTGTTGACTGAACCCCTGTTTGTCTGATGTTTAATTGTGCGTGCATCCAAACAAACGTAATTAATGTTAGTTCTCACCGGTGTCACGAACCGGGTCAAAGCCCGTAACAAAAGGGAGACAACGTGGAGATAAGGAGTAACAAAACATATATTTATTAAATAAAGTAAACTAAGTGCAATATACAATGGTGTGTGTAATCAGTAGTGTAAGTGAGTGTTTTGCATGCATTAATGTGATAATACAGGGTGTTGAACAGTGCCAAAGCAAACAACCAAAAACCACCAAGATACACAACAAAATCTATTTTTTTAATTTTTTTTATTTCACCTTTATTTAACCAGGTAGGCTAGTTGAGAACAAGTTCTCATTTACAACTGCGACCTGGCCAAGATAAAGCATAGCAGTGTGAACAGACAACAACATAGAGTTACACATGGAGTAAACAATTAACAAGTCAATAACACAGTAGAAAAAAAAGGGGGGGAGTCTATATACAATGTGTGCAAAAGGCATGAGGTAGGCGAATAATTACAATTTTGCAGATTAACACTGGAGTGATAAAGGATCAGATGGTCATGTACAGGTAGAGATATTGGTGTGCAAAAGAGCAGAAAAGTAAATAAATAAAAACAGTATGGGGATGAGGTAGGTGAAAATGGGTGGGCTATTTACCAATAGACTATGTACAGCTGCAGCGATCGGTTAGCTGCTCAGATAGCTGATGTTTGAAGTTGGTGAGGGAGATAAAAGTCTCCAACTTCAGCGATTTTTGCAATTCGTTCCAGTCACAGGCAGCAGAGTACTGGAACGAAAGGCGGCCGAATGAGGTGTTGGCTTTAGGGATGATCAATGAGATACACCTGCTGGAGCGCGTGCTACGGATGGGTGTTGCCATCGTGACCAGTGAACTGAGATAAGGCGGAGCTTTACCTAGCATGGACTTGTAGATGACCTGGAGCCAGTGGGTCTGGCGACGAATATGTAGCGAGGGCCAGCCGACTAGAGCATACAAGTCGCAGTGGTGGGTGGTATAAGGTGCTTTAGTAACAAAACTGATGGCACTGTGATAGACTGCATCCAGTTTGCTGAGTAGAGTGTTGGAAGCCATTTTGTAGATGACATCGCCAAAGTCGAGGATCGGTAGGATAGTCAGTTTTACTAGGGTAAGTTTGGCGGCGTGAGTGAAGGAGGCTTTGTTGCGGAATAGAAAGCCGACTCTTGATTTGATTTTCGATTGGAGATGTTTGATATGAGTCTGGAAGGAGAGTTTGCAGTCTAGCCAGACACCTAGGTACTTATAGATGTCCACCTATTCAAGGTCAGAACCATCCAGGGTGGTGATGCTAGTCGGGCATGCGGGTGCAGGCAGTGATCGGTTGAAAAGCATGCATTTGGTTTTATTAGCGTTTAAGAGCAGTTGGAGGCCACGGAAGGAGTGTTGTATGGCATTGAAGCTCGTTTGGAGGTTAGATAGCACAGTGTCCAATGACGGGCCGAAAGTATATAGAATGGTGTCGTCTGCGTAGAGGTGGATCAGGGAATCACCCGCAGCAAGAGCAACATCATTGATATATATAGAGAAAAGAGTCGGCCCGAGAATTGAACCCTGTGGCACCCCCATAGAGACTGCCAGAGGACCGGACAGCATGCCCTCCGATTTGACACACTGAACTCTGTCTGCAAAGTAATTGGTGAACCAGGCAAGGCAGTCATCCGAAAAACCGAGGCTACTGAGTCTGCCAATAAGAATATGGTGATTGGATATAGGTCTGTAACAGTTTGGGTCCAGGGTGTCTCCCCCTTTGAAGAGGGGGATGACTGCGGCAGCTTTCCAATCCTTGGGGATCTCGGACGATATGAAAGAGAGGTTGAACAGGCTGGTAATAGGGGTTGCGACAATGGCGGCGGATAGTTTCAGAAATAGAGGGTCCAGATTGTCAAACCCAGCTGATTTGTACGGGTCCAGGTTTTGGAGCTCTTTCAGAACATCTGCTATCTGCATGGAGAGAGTCTCTTCCATGAATGGGGAAGTGGTGTATTTATCCTGGGACACACCGGGCCCAGGTGTTTCCCATGTAGCTGACGACCCTCCCAACTCCGCCCACCATTATCCTAATAAGGAAACAAGAACAAAGAGAGAATACGGAAGACAGAGTGGGAGGGTCGTCACACCGGACATGATTCTCAGTTATCTGAACCATGAGTGGCCAGATGTGTGTGTGAATGTGGACATATTCTTCTATTAAACTCCCCTTAACCTGGACATCCGCCTCATCCTTGTTCTGCCCGGACATTCTGTAGTGGTTGCTACCGGCCTTAAGTCAGCACCTAAGGTTTTTTATTACATTCATGGTCCGATTCTCTACAAACCTACCCCTATTTTTCATGGTCTTTACGAGCCAGATCCAGTAACTGCTACAGCCCAAGCATGCCAGTTAACAGAAAAGATTCTCCACAAGATGTGGACCGTCCGCACCGACCAGCTCAACTGCCAAAATATCTCGACAATTATACTACCTTATACCACCCACCACTGCGACTATCTCGATGGCTACGAGTCAAGGCACAGACTACCACACACATCCACATACCACTCCTATGAGGGAGAGTAGTTAGAGGGTTTTCTTGAACACTTGAGATGGGATATACTGCAGTTAAAGTGGCCTTCTTCCTCTTCAACAACTCATCACCGGTCCAAGTCACCACCCTGGCTGATCAGCAGAATAGAGTACAGAGCCTCAGCCTTTTCATTGGTTGCTAATTCACAGGGTGCCCACCTCAGGCTAATCTCGACCAGAGATCGCCAAGATCACTGTCGAACCTCGACCAGAAATCCTCAGGATCAGTGTTAAACCTCGACCAGAGATCACCGAGATCAGCATGGACATGAGCGTGGACCGCCAGTGATAACCGGAGAGGTCTCACTGCGTTTACACAGCCAGTGTGACGAAATTGATGAGCTCATTGAAGCAGTCCGGAAGATGGAAGGTTCCTACAGTCCACCTGACCACCGTCGCCAGTACTTACCCGATGGACACTGCCAGTTGTAGTCTGACCGTCTCACCCAGTCCTTCAACAGTTCTCTACTCTTGCAACTGAATTACGTCTTAGAGGGGGAGAACAGAGACCTGTGCAACCAAGCTGCCCAATAAATTGATGGCATCATCTCAGAGATCGTCATGCAACAGATACTACAACAGATAAGCCAGAATGAGGTTCTGCTGCACCATCGTGACCAGCTCATTGACGCCAGACATCAGAAGATGCTCGAGATGTAGAGCCACGGCGGTGCTACAACTTTCTCCAGGGCCAGAGGAGCTACTGGAGCTCACCCTAGTGGAGCACCCTACCACTGTGCTCCAGCCAACCCCAGGCGTGCAGATCCAGTCTGTTTCGACAATGGAGCTTAAGTTAGTAGTGGGGCCTACTACACCGGCTCCTGCCATGGAGCTTTAGCTCGCCACTCCCACAGCTGTGCTTCAACCAGCTCCTGTCACAGAGTCTCAAATTAAACTCCCCTTAACCTGGACATCCACCTCATCCTTGTTCTGACTGGTCATTCTGTAGTGGTTGCTACCGGCCTTAAGCCAGCACCTAACATTTCTTATTACATTCATGGTCCATCGATTCTCTACAATCCTACCCCTATTTATTCCATGCTGCAGTTTAATCAAATAGGCTACCTACCGGAGAACTGGATAAGCGGAAGCGGCATAGCTGCTCTGCTCCAAACAACTTTACTGTCAAACAAATTTAACTAAACCCCTGCCACCTGAGCTGAAGAGTAAAATAAAAATAGATTGACTTATGCAGTACTGAAGCACAGTTTAAAAAATAAATAATAATTATGTTAACGTTGTAAATGTTAATGTGTTGTTAAATGTTAATGTCTGCGCACAGCTCAGCTGTAGGCTACAGTTTTATGCCAGTGCTGTTCTGAGCAGACCAATCTGCCGGAGTCTAGGTCCTCACCCTTCAGCTTAATCAATCTACATGGAACGAAAATATAAACAAATATTTCAAACCTTTACGGAGTTACAGTTCATAGAAGGAAATCAGTCAATTTAAATAAATTCCTTAGGCCCTAATCTATGGATTTCACATGAGTGGGCAGGGACGCAACCATGGGTGGGCCTGGGAAGGCATGGGCCAGACAGAAATACTCCTCATTATTTTGTTCAGTACACATTTAGTTCATTTAGAATGTGCTCTTATCCAGAGTGACTTGGCCTAAAGTCAGTACATATAACTAAGATCATAGATAAGGCAACCACATATCACAGTCACATATTGCATTACTGAATTAATTTTCAATACTTCCTAAACAAACACAATAACCTACAGTATATATTTCTGTGCGCAAAAATGAGAACTGGACGGGAGTGATTTTTATTGGGAAAGGCCAAGAAAATCAGGACAGTACAGGAAAATAATTGACAGGACAAGACTGGACAGGAATTGACTTCCTTGTCAACCTCTACTAGAGGCCTCTATCATTTTCTATGTTATCAACACATGCTTAAACCACATGTTTTGGAAAACGCATGTTACATCTTCGGCCCTTGTAGGAAAGATGCATCCTTAAAACACTGGTTCGCCTGAGTACCAAAGCTATCGGGAAATCGGGCCCTGCTCTGCTCTTGCTGATCAAAACGTTAAGTTCTGATTTTTCATTTGGTTGAGTTGTCAAATAATGTGAATTCAGCATGAAATCAATAAAACATGTCACCATGTCATTGGATTTAGGTTAAAAGTTGGGTGAAAAAATACTAAATTCCCTTACATTCTAGTTAGCAAAATTACTTGGGCTCTGATGTGGGCCACATACTTTGTGTTTTTCTGGCCCTATGTCCCTGGCCCAAAGCTGGTGGACATACTGCATCACCATCAGATTCAAATGGAGTGGCCCAGATCTGGCCCACACACTGCAGACCGATCAAATTAGGAAAAAGCCCAGCTCTGTGTGGCCCAGCTCTGATATAGTGGGCTATAGTGCAAAATGATTGTAAAGGTTTGGCCCACATACTGCAGAAAGTTACAGCTGAGTTCCCGTGTAGGTCCCCTATCCAAAAGGTGGGCCAGATACAGGCTGCCACTCAGATCTTATATGGGGCTACATTAAACCAGCTACTCCCCAAATTACATTAAAATACTTTGCTATTAATTGCTGCATTTAAACAAAAGAGAAGAGCAGTAGCAGATAAAGTCAATAAAACAATCTATCTGGTTTATTAAAAGTTGCAACAAAAAACATGAAGCATAGAAAAACCGAGAGTTTCTGACATGAAGTGCAAAACAAACTAATATGGCTACTATTGACTTGCATTGGATTGGTGCCACAAATGCTAAAATGTTTATATTTGAAACAGTGGCCAGGTAAACAAAACCAAAGTAAGGTATGCTGGCATACCTTGTCCATAGACTGCTTACAGGGTATGGGCATTTGGGTGAACTTTCCCTTTAACTTGGGCTCCCAAGTGGCGCAGCTGTCTAAGGCACTGGTTCAAATCCAGGCTGTATCACATCCAGTCATGATTGGGCTAGGGCGGCACACAATTGGCCCAGTGTCATCCGGGTTGGCGGGTGTAGGCTGCCATTGTAAATAAGAATTTGTTCTTAACTGACTTGCCTAGTGAAATAAAAAAAATATTACTGTATTAGGACTTTTGTACTGTTGTGTCGTATTACCTACTTGTGATCCCAGTAGGAAGGGGGGAAAGGAATAGAAGGGATAGTCATACTCAAATGACACTTAAGCAACAGGAGGCCAAAATCTGAACATTATACCTGGTGTTAGGTTAGTGTGTATTTTCCGAGCTGCTGAAAGTAGAGATCAGGAAGATGTCTATCCTCAGTATCAGATGAACACATTCTCCACATCTCTCCCTTCACCAGCTGGTAATAAAGCATGAAAGAGTGAGTTATTGTTGCCCCGCAGGAGAAGGAGAGACAGGGAAGATGTTTCTATCCTCATTGTTGGGTGAACACATCCTCTCTATCTCCCTAGATGAGTGAAGTACTGTAAGTGTATATTGATTCCCCGCAAGAGAAGGGGAAGAGAAGGGGAGACAGGAAATATGTGTCGTTCCTCGGCAATGGATGGACACATCCTCCCCATCTCTCCCTCCACCAGCTAGGACATACTCACTCCATACCATTATCCACCCTCAAAATAAACCCCTCTCCCCATGTCTATCATGGCACAAGTGCCTCCCACACCCCTGGCTCATCTCCTTCTCTCTCCTTCCCAGTCTGCTGCCTGCTGCAACCACCTCTTCATGATCTACTCCACTTCGCTGTCGGGCGCTTTAGATGTTATTCAGATTATTCCGGACAGCAGCTAATGAACAAGAGCACAAGTGATAGAAAATATGTGAAAGTGCAGTAGCAACGGGGTGAATGTAATGCTGTGAAATTGAATCTCTCCAAAGGAGCTTTGGATGCAAAGTGGAATGAAATTAGCTAGTTTCCGTTTGAAGTCAGACCCCTGAAGTTTGGTTTCCAGGCTCTGGAGACCTTGTTGATCTTTCAACAGCAGTAGGCCTTGTTCGATCACATACTCTTCAGCATTCTGCTATGAGGGTTAGGATGAGGGTTTGCTGTTCCGGGATTTTTTTGTTGCCTGGTGAGCATTTCCCAAATTAGCGCTGAAAGACATTTTAAGGGGCATTTCACTATTACACAAAAAGGTGGATTAGAGTGAGGTATGTGTATAATGTTGCCCACCAGGAGAAGGTGAGACAGGGAAAATATGTCTTTCCTATGCAACAGATGGACACATCCTCCCCATCTCTCTCACCACCAGCTGATACTAAAACATGAGTGAGTGAGGTATTGTTGCCCACCCAGAGAAGGAGGAAAGACAAGGAAGATGTGTCTATCCTTGGTGTCAGATGGACACATCCTCCCCATCACACAATTGTGCGTCTGATGAATCCTTCTTTTTTTGTGGGGCCAAGGTCTTGCATGGTCTTGAGGAATCTGGTGGACTAGAGGTTGACAAGAGCAAAGAGACTGACTAAGAAGAAGGTTGACTGTCTAAAAAAGTCATGTGAGCTAGGAAAGGAAATAAGGAAAGGAAGCGAGGAAAGGGGCTAGGGAATGAGGAAAGGAAGCTAGGGAAGGAAGGAAGGAAGAAAGAAAGAGACTTAGGAAAGGAAGTAAGTAAGAATGGAAGATGTTTCTGAACACATCTACATTAAAGTGGAATGCACCATGAGAAAGTTACAGAGAGACAAAGATCATAGTGTGTAGAGTCACAAGCTTGATGTAGTCATAGCATACCAGGAATACATGGGACCAAATACACTGACGTCATGATTTGACCTTGTTTTTTCCTGAGTTCCCAGTTGTCTTGAAACACCATAAATCCAGAGAATGCCAGACTTTGATGTTTGTTTTAGGTCCGTCGGCTGCGTGGTCGGCTGCGTGGTCCCATGGTGTTTATACTTGCATACTATTGTTTGTACAGATGAACATGGTACCTTCAGGCATTTGGAAATTGCTCCCAAGAATGAACCAGACTTGTGGAGGTCTGCCATTTCTTCTGGGGTCTTGTCTGCTTTCTTTTGATTTTCTAATGATGTCAAGCAAAGAGGCACTGAGTTTGAAGGTAGACCTTGAAATACATCCACAGGTGCACCTCCAATTGACTCAAAGTATGCCAATCAGAAGCTTCTAAGCCATGACATAATTTTCTGGAATATTCCAAGCTGTTTAAAGGCACAGTCAACTTAGTGTATGTAAACTTCTAACCCACTGGAATTGTGATACAATGAATTATAAGTGAAATAATCTGTCTGTAAACAATTGTTGGAGAAATTACTTGTGTCATGCACAAAGTAGATGTCCTAACCGACTTGCCAAAACTATAGTTTGTTAACAAAACATTTGTAGAGTGGTTGAAAAACAAGTTTTAATGACTCCAACATAAGGTGTGTAAACTTCCGACTTCTACTGTATGTATACAGTAGCTAAGAAAGTAATACTAAGTGTATGTTGTGTAGTAAGCTGTTAGTAGCCAATGTGCCTCACCCTAATAATTTGGTCCATTTTCCCCTCATAATTTAGCCTACTGTTCTGACTTGGTGTTGCACATGTAGCTTATAGCCTGTTTTAGAGAAATGTCATCATCAAATATTGTAAGAGGTTTTGTTGTCTGCTTTATATGCCCCTTTTATTTATCATACGGTTCTGATTTGGTGTAAAGGGAGAATACTGTAAGAAAAGCCCATGTTCTGCTGATCGTCAGGTGTAACAGTGATACGGTGTTGGGACTTCTGTTGGTACTCTGCTGTTGGGACAGCTTTATGTAGGCCCTAAAAGTTTGTGGGCACCATTTGTCACCGTTAAATTCCGATTAATGTATTGTTTAGTGTTGTGTTGTGTAGTGGCTTTGCTGGCATGCATCTAAAAAAAAATATTTCCCACCAAGATTTACATGCTGAAATCGGTACTGCTAACCTAGTTATTATAATCAAGTGGGTCATCGCATCACACAAATGTGGTTCGAGAAACTTACATTGTGGGGCTGAAACTTGAAGCGGAAGCAATCAATCATAAATGGACACCTCATGGTGCTGAAAATAGGCACATTCGAGTAGGCCTAATTCATTTCAACCGTCTTCATTTTAATTCAACTTTACTAACAACAAGAGGGCTTTGTGTTAGAGCCTATTTCTTCCCAAATTAGAAATAAGAGGAAGGACTACCTCTTTGGCGGATGAAATTAGGCTAGGATGCTATCCATAGTTTTGTTGGTCAATTTCTGTACCCACCATCCACTCTTTAAATAATCTACCTTTGTGTCAGTGAAGTTAAAACCAGGACTCAAATTGAAGGGTTATGAGAGGGTATGCGTATGCCATAGGCCTACTTTTTGTTAAATTAAATAGCAAAAAGCACAGGCCTACTACCTTTTGTTTGCTTAAGATATATTTGATGTTTTAGATTATTCAAAGTAGCCACCCTTTGCCTTGATGACAGGTGCACCTTGTGCTGGGGACAATAAAAGGCCACTTTAAAATGTGCAGTTTTGTCGCACAACACAATGTCACACAATTGGCACGCTGACAGCAGGAATGTCCACCAGCGCTGTTTCAAGAAAATGTAATGTTAATTTGGCTGTATGTCCAACCAGCCTCACAACGGCAGACCACGTGTAACCAGTCCAGGACCTCCACATCTGGCTTCTTCCCCTGTGGGATCATCGGAGACCAGCCACCCGGACAGCTGATGAAACTGAGGAGTATTTCTTTCTGTAATAAAGCCCTTTTATGGGGAAAAAAACAAATGGGTGAGTGGGCCTTTGCCCTCCCAGGCCCACCCATGGCTGCGCCTCTGCCCAGTCATGTAAAATCCATAGACTAGGGCCTAATGAATGTATTTCAATTGACAGATTTCCTTATATGAACTGTAACAGTAAAATCATTGAAATTGTTGCATATATTTTTCTTCTCCAAGTATTGTACTTAGTGTCAGTCACGGTTAGACAGTTTACTTATCCCTTGGCTGTTATCTGTGAAAAGTATACAGTGAGGCGCTATAGCAACAGTATGTGCACTTACAGTGCATTATGTGGGATGTTTTTGTAAGTGGCTCAACCCTCCGACATTACCAATAATGGAAATAGTCTCTTCAAGCATCTTTATAAAAAGCCTTCCACTAAGGTGAATGCATCAAAGGACTTTTCATCCACATAATCCCTCAAGGCTGTCATCAAATCAGGTCTCCTTCCCAGCACACTATAATATCCTACCGTATGCCCCTCATATAGTACAGCAGAGGCGATTTTAGGATTTCCACACATGGAGATTTTTTTTTTAGCAGGGTCTGAATAAAAAAAAACATAATTTTAAAAATGAATTTCATGTAAATTTATGTAATTTACATTGCAGAAGACATTAGCTGAATATTTTTTAATACCTCACAAATTATCAAAATGAGTGGCTACTCTGACACTGACAAACTGAGAGAAATCTGGTCTTGAATTCAAACAATAGCCCAGGCCAAAGAAGCGACACACGGACTGTACAAAAGCAGGTTTCCATTGACCAAGGTATATTCAACAAAAGCAACGTTGCAACAAAAAAGTGGTGACATATGTAATGGAAAAGGACAGCCGTAGGGGTGGATTTCTTTTTTGAGACAAATAATGATGGAAACTGTGTTGTTCGAATAAATGATTGCCAAATCATTTTGAAGGTATGCAGGGTGATACCAATCTACACAACCTTCTCCACATTTTCAAAGTGAAAGAAAAATTATAGAACATTTTCCAAATTTATAAAAAGTAAAACATGAAGATGTCTTGATTGGTGGAAGCACATTTAGCAGCCATTACAGCTGTGAATCAGTTTGAAAAAGATTCTAGCAACCTTGCACAACTCTTATGCTCAACCTCAGTAAATTTGGTTGGGAATCATTGATGAAAAGCAATATTTTCAAACAGATTTAAGTCAGGACTGAGACTGGACCATTCAGGGACACTAACAAACTCTTGGAAAGCCATTCTGGTGTGTCTTTGGCATTCAATTTGTGTAACTATCCCGTTGAAAAATACAACTCTATCCTGGGTTAGGATTTCAGAAGACTACGGTGGGTTTTCCTCTAACTCTAACTGTTTACCTGGGCTTTGCTCCTTTCATATATCTTTTGATCATGACAAACTCCCCAGTCCCTGCTGATGACAAGCATAACCGTAACATGATGCTGCCACCACAATACTTCAAAATGTGCCTCCTCCTCCTGTCCTCCTCCTTTTCTCTTCTTCCTCTTCTCTTCATACCCCTCTCCTCCACCACCTCCGGTCCTCCTCTCCTCTACCTCCTCTTCTCTCCTTACCTCCTCCTCCCCCTCTTCTTCGTCTTCCACCTTCTCTCCTCCTCTTGCTCCTCCTCCTCCTAGCTCCTCCTGCTCCTACTCCTCCTCATGGCAGACTTTTCTTCTTTTTTTCAATAAGTGTCACATTGCATCCGTCAATGACATCAGACAGTGATATGCAAGTGCTTAGAAATGTGACAAATGTATGTGAGACCTTAGAAAGCTTAGCTTACATGTCTCTCGTACAGTATGTTTTTTGAACAATACATGCATATCCAAGTGCTTTGAAATTCGTATGTCCCATGTATGAGACCTTAGAAAGGTCAAAGGCAACATTTATATTACAATAATTTTCTATGAATCTTGTATGTGTATTTCTGCCATATGTATTACAAGGTCAAGTTAAAACATAAGACATTTGTTCAATTATTCTATATATTTTCCAAATGGGAAGACAAGAGTTGTTGAGTGTTCCTGAGTGGTCTAGTCTCAGTACTGAATTACGTTTGCTTGAAAATCAGAGACAACCAAATTTACTGAGCTTGAGTAATTTTGATAAAACCATGTTGCCTTAAGACTTGATCCACGGCTGTAATGGCTGCCAAAGGTGCTTCCAACAAGTATTAACTCTGGGGTGTGAAGAAATGCATAATCAAGACATCTTTTTATATACAGTATATATATACAGTATTATACAGTATTTTTTTTTTTTTTTTTTCAATTTAAAGTTTTATTAAGTTCTTGTTTTTCAATCAACCAACAAAACACATTCCACATTCACAGATGTGACAGGCTTTAAAAAAATAAAAAGTCAAAAAATAATAATACATTTGAAAAAATTAAAATACAATTAAAATGAATGATAAAGTCAAATAAAAGCATTTATTTTTCTTAATCTATATATTTTCCTTGGTACCTGTATATACATACATACATACATACATACATACATACATACATACATACATACATACATACATACGCACATATACATATACACACACACATACGCACACGTACTCAAAAACTAAATTAAAATAAAAACACACACACAACAAAAAAAAAACATACCACTTGCAGCAGCACTATCAAGGTTCTTATCAGCTATTTCAAGCATTCGCTGAGACTATGGGCCAATAATTCGTTTTTAGGTTTTACAGTACCTTACACAAAATGTATCTGCGCATTTCCCTAGTCACCCCGTTCACTCTGTCCAGTTTGAAATATAGTTGAATAGTGGGGACCAGAGTCTATCAAACTTGGGCTGTCTCTTGTGGAGGTCATAAGTGAGCTTTTCAAGAGGAAGGAAGTCAACAATCTGGTCAATCCACATTTTAAATGTAGGGGGGGTATTAGAGGCCCACAATAGAAGAATACATTTCTTAGCAAAGTATGTAATAGTCATAAGCAAATTTTCTCTGTCAGGATCAAGAACAAAGTCCTGCTGGGCATTAAGAAGATAGATACATGGGGTCATATCAAACTGTACCTCTAGTATTTTCTGTGCAGCGGTATGTACAGATTGCCAGAATCTGGCAATCTCCCTACAGCTCCAAAATACATGCATATAGGTTCCACATTCAGAGGTACATCTTTTACAGTTAGGAGACATATCTGTTTTCATTCTATGGAGTCTCAAAGGAGTATAATAACATTTGTACAAAAATTTGTAATTAGATTCTTTCATTTTTACACTGGTAGAGGAGCAGTATACCTTGTCGCAAACCTCCGCCCATAACTCATCACTAATAGTCAGACCAAGGTCCTTTTCCCAGATTATTTTCAAAGGAGTAAAGGAGGAGCTTCCTTTCTCAGAAAGGAGTCTATAGATGCAAGATATTTTGCCTTTAATGGATTGTGCTGTGACAAGAAGGGTTTCAACTTCGTTCAACTGAGTTCTAAACCTCCTCTTGGAGGTAAATGAGGAAATTACATGTCTAATTTGAAGATATTTTTTAAAAAAATGGGATCTTGGCACATCGAATTCACTGCAGAGCTCTTGAAAGGATTTCAGTGTAGTGGTTTTCTGATGAAATAGGTCTGAAAAGGTCCTGATTCCTAGAGTATGCCAAAGATTAAAGTTGGCATCCCTCAGGGCTTTTGGCAAGTCTGGGTTGCCTACTATAGGCGAGTGAGAACATATTTGGGAGGAAATGCCCAGGTATTTCTTACAGTCCCTCCACGCTAGTAGGGTGCTGTAAATCACAAAGGATTTGGCTATGTTGCCCACTTCACTAAAGTTATTAATGAATATAATTGAGCTTAAGGGCAATGAACCACAGGATTGGGCTTCTATCTGAATCCACGTTGACTCTTGTCTGTTTGTGATCCATGTTAGCATGTTGCGGATTTGGGCAGACCAGTAGTACAATTGAAGGGAGGGAAGGGCAAGGCCACCTTTAGATTCTGGTTTTGATAAAGTGGAAAACTTGATCCTAGGTTTTTTATTGCCCCATATAAATTTGGTGATGCTTTGGTTAGTTGTTTTGAAGAAGGAAACTGGGAGATAGCATGGGAGCATCTGAAATAAGTAGTTCAGTCTAGGGAGGACGTTCATACGGATTACATTAATTCTTCCTACTAAGCTAATTGGGAGGGAGATCCAGGTTTGGAGATTGTTCTTGATTCGATCCAGGAGTGGAAGATAATTTTCCTTAAAAAGGCTATTCAGATCTGGTGTTATGAAGATCCCGAGGTATTGAAACCCCTGTGTTTTCCATTGGAAAGGACAAAGTGTCTTCATAGAGCTGGTGAGTGTAATATTGAGAGGGCAGACAGTGGATTTGTTAAAATTGATCTTATAACCTGAGAACTTGCCATACTGGGCAATTGTGTCTAAAATGAGAGGGAGGGATTTCTCAGGGTTGGATATGTAGAGCAAGACATCATCCGCGTAAAGCGAAATCTTGTGCTGCAGGCCACCTGCAGAAACACCCATAATACTTGGATTGCTCCTTATCAGCTCTGCCAGAGGCTCCGCCCCCAACAAGTAGAGCAGCGGGGACAGCGAGCACCCTTGTCTTGTGCCCCGCTCCAGAGGGAATCTGTCAGAGTTCAGTCCATTAGTAGTCACCATGGCATTTGGATGAGAGTATAGTGATTTGATCCATTTAATAAAATTTGGGCCCATATTGAACTTTTCTAAGACTGAAAACAGAAAGCTCCACTCCATCCTGTCAAACGCCTTCTCAGCATCCAGTGAAGCCAGCAGGACAGGGGTCTTTTGTGCGTTTACTTGATCAATAATATCAAAAAGACGGCGAATGTTATCAGAAGAGTATCTGTCTCTAATAAATCCAGTTTGGTCCGCTTTTATTATTTTGGGAAGAAGAGTGTTTAGTCTTATGGCGAGCAATTTGGTAATTATTTTATAGTCGAAATCCAACAAGCTTATGGTCCGCTTTTATTATTTTGGGAAGAAGAGTGTTTAGTCTTATGGCGAGCAATTTGGTAATTATTTTATAGTCGAAATCCAACAAGCTTATGGGCCGGAAGGACGAGCAGGATAGGGGGTCCTTGTCCTTTTTTAGCAACACTGTAATGCGAGCTGTGTGCATTGAGTCTGGGAGAACTCCGTTTTTGCAAAAATCCTCCAGCATTGGCATGAAGATAGGGCTGAGCTGGGGCCAAAATGCTTTATAGAACTCTCTGGGGAATCCATCTGGGCCTGGGGACTTATTAGGTGGCATGGAGGTAATTGCCTCCAGGATCTCCTCAGGAGTGAAGGGGGAGTTGAGATCTTCCTGGTCGGTCTCTGATAGTTTAGGTAGCGAGATTCCCTCTAGGAAAGAGTGGAGTTCTGCCTCCGTGTGTTTTCTCTCAGAGGTATATAGTTTGCAGTAAAAATCATGAAAAGTTAAATTGATCTTTTTTGGGTCATATGTGACCTCGTCCTCTGCTGTTCGGATAGCCATGATTGTACGCTCTGACTGCTCCTTTTTAATTGGTAAGCAAGCAATCTACTGGGCCTATTGCTATACTCATGGTATTTCTGTTTAGTAAAGAAAACTTTTTTTTATCTCCCGAGTGTAGTCCAAATTCAGTTTGGCTTTGGCTGCTTTAAGATGACTCCAGGAAGTGCTGTCTAGGGATTGTTTATGTATTTTTTCACAGCATTCCAGCTCCCTCTCAAGATCTAGCCTGTGTGCTTCCATTGCTTTTTTCTTAGAGGAAGCATATGCAATTAGATGACCTCTTAGTGTGGCTTTAGCAGCGTCCCACATTGTGGCCGGAGAAACAGGGGAATCTTTATTGTCTTGTGTGTAGTTGTCTATCCATGTAGTTACTAATGTATGGAACTCGTCATTTGATAGCATGGAGGTGTTGAATTTCCAGCTCTTTGACCTCGGGATGTTTTTGCAGAGGTCAAAGCGGAGGTGGACAAAGGCGTGATCTGAAAGTGCTATGGGTCCGATTGTACAAGTGGCTGAATTTATGAAACTCTTTGGGATAAAAATGTAATCTATACGGGAGTAGGTGTTATGGACATTAGAGTAGTATGTATAGTCCATAGATGAGCTATTATTCTCTCTCCAGATATCTATCAGCCCCATCTCTTTAGTAAGAGAGTTCAACATCTTTGCAGATCTAGGATTTGTGGTGGGGACTTGAGATGATTTGTCTAGGGTTGGGTTAAGGGTACAATTAAAATCTCCGGCCACCACACCAAAGGAGACACAATGCTCATTGAACAGGGTTATAATTTTTGACATGAAGGCAGGAGTATCTGTGTTAGGGGCGTATATGTTTAATATAGTAATTGGTTGACCATATAGTGACCCAGTTATCAAAATAAATCTCCCCTCCGGATCAGATATGTTTTTGTCTATTATGAATGGAACATTTTTATGGATAAGTATGGCTGTGCCTCTACTGTTTGATTTGAAAGATGAGAAATACACCTGTCCCACCCAAGCTCTGCAGAGTTTGGCATGTTCAGCATCACAGAGGTGTGTCTCTTGTAATAGCGCAATGTCTGCTTTTTCCTTTTTTAGAGCACATAGTATCTTTTTCCGTTTTATTGCATGCCCTAGACCATGGCAGTTCCATGTCAATAGATTTAAGGTACTAGTCATCGTCATCGAGCAGTAATCGAACTTTAGTGCAAGTCATCGCTGGGTAAAAGTGGATAGTAATTACAGCTGCGTTCACATAAAAGGAAAATAAATGGTGTACATAAAATAATAATCTCTGAACACCCCAGCCGAGTTCCCAAACAACTCGACACTTCCGAATAAAACAAAAACCGGGAACAGTTAGCAACGCACAACGTCTCCCTCGCCCCACCAAAGAAATGCCTCATCCTCTCCACCCCGCATTGAGTAAGTAACACAGTTGCCCTCGTCCAGACCTCAGTAAAAGAGGGGAGAAAAATAAAATCAATAGCCCAGCCTACATATACCTCCCCCAAGGGACATAGGGAACCCCAGGTAATAATAGCAACAACAAAAAAAAAACAGGGAAATAAAAGTAGGCTGAAACATTAGTAGGCCTAGGTTAGGCTATACAGCCCATCCCTCTCAGTTAAAGGAAAATAAATATAAATTGGACGGCTGTAATGACATTTAGGGGGTGGGTCTCTGGATATCGGCTATATGTCGTCTTACCTCCTTTAGTAATGGCATTAATCGCATTTAGTCATTGGTCTGTTTCTCATTGGCCAGGATTGTCTTTCAAAAAACGTTTTGCCTCTTCGGGAGTTTTGAAGTGTCGCAAGGCTCCTTGGTGAAGAATCCTGAGCTCGTTTGGGTATTTGAATCCCCTGAAGATGCCTCGGTCAATGGAGTATTTCTTCACTTCGTCAAATTCTTGGCGCTTTCGGCGTATTCCAGCTGACAGGTCCTGGTGTAAAGCGAGTTTGGCGTTTCCCACTGTGATGGTGTTGTTTTTCGCCGCCTGTAGGACTCGTTCCTTGTCGGTGAATCTCAGGAAACGTATGGTGATTGGGCGCGGTGGTTGTCTGGCTGCTGGTGGGGGCCTCAGTGCTCGGTGAGCTCTCTCGAGTTCTATGGGCCTGTCGGTGGGCAGGTGGAGCCACTCGGGAAGTTTGTCTTGCAGGTAGCGGATCAGTGGCATGTTTCCCTCTTCTTTTTCGCCCAGATTGAATAGAACACAATTATTCCTTCGCCCCCTGTTTTCCAGGTCCTCTGTTTTCTCTTCCAGATGCTCGATTTTCTTTTTAGCATATGCTATTGTTTCCATGGCATCTGTCAATAAGTTTTCCATGGATAGGATTCGCCCCTCTGCCTCGTCCAGGCGCCCCGCGTTTATGGTTATCTTGTTGTTGATGTCAGGCAATGCATTTTCCAGGATTGTCACCTTGCCCCCTATCGCACTGAGCTGAGAGTTAATGGCATCTAATTTGGTGTTTAGTTCTGTACGTTGGGATCTCAACTCAGAGAGGATGTCTTCGACAGAGTGCGAGGTTGGCATTCATTGTGCCTCGTGGGGGAGCGGGTTCTCTTACTCCTGGCTAATGGCGCTAGTTTTTTCTGAAGCTAGCTTCTTCTTGGA